>NW_008629111.1:0-687 GCF_000691845.1 Merops nubicus
GCCCCTTTGAAGCCTTGTTGTGTCACGTGACACAAATCATTATGTTTGGTTATTCCACACGTCTCAAGCTAATACATGATTAGCCAGGGGCACCAGTATAACCAGTACAGGGGCACCAGTATGACCAGTACAGCTGATGCAAAGGGCAACAGGATGACCAGTACAGATGACCAGTACAGCTGACACCTGGGCACTAGTATGACCAGTACAAGCAGTGGCCCCGGCCTCAGTGACCCCAGTGCTCCCAGTTCCTGGGGGGGGTCATGTGGGGCTGACGCTGCGGCACCAGCAGTATAAAAACCGGAACCGGGAGCCAGATGGAGCCGGAACCGGATGGAACCGGATCAGGGACCGGAACTGGATCAGGACAGGAATCGGATCATACCAGAACTGGGTTGGACTGGAACAGGACTGGAACCTGACTGGACCAGAACCAGATCAGGGACTGGAACCGGACTCGACCAGAACCGGATTGTACCAGAACTGGGTTGGACCCAAACCAGATCAGGGACGAGAACTGGACTGGACCAGAACCAGATTGGACTGGAACCGGAATAGATCAGAACCAGATCAGACCAGAAGTGGATTGGACTGGAACTGGATCAGGGACTGGAACCGGATTAGACCGGAACCGTATCTGACCAGAAGGGGATTGGACTGGAACTGGATCAGGGACCAGAACCGGAT
>NW_008629111.1:846-2653 GCF_000691845.1 Merops nubicus
CTGGATCAGGGACCAGAACCGGATTGGACTGGAACCCTATTGGACCAGAATTGGATTTTACTAGAACCACATCAGGGACCAGAACTGGATTAGACTGGAACTGGACCAGGGACCTGAACCAGCTCGGGGACTAGAACCAGACTAGACCGGAAACCAGACTGCACCAAAACTGGATCAGTGACTGGAACCCAACTGGACAGAAACCAGATCAGGGACTGGAACTGGATTGGACCAGAAATGGATCAGGGACCAGAACCGGATCATAGTGGAACCGGACTGGACGTGGATCGGACTGGAACCAGATCAAAGACTGGAACCAGACTGGACCAGAACTGGATTAGAGCAGAATCAGATCAGGGACCGGAAATGGATCAGACCAGAATTAGATTGAACCGGATCATGTGAGGAACTGCAGAACATGAAGAATGCCTCAACATTGCTGGCAATTGCAAGGGGACTTGGACAAGGACAAGGTGCACTTGAGCTGCAGCAGGGGGGCTGACTCCCTCCGGCAGGAACCCCCCTCTCTGAGCAGCCCAGAAAGAACCCTAATCTTTCAACGTGGAGGGCGGAGAGGAGCAGAGAGGCGTGAAGATTCCACCAACCACAGGCAGTGGAAGGTCACCTCTCCTGCCCAGCGACCTGTACAAATGCAGGACCTGTAGCTCCAGCCCGATATAAGCGACTCGCGAGACACTTGGGGGCTTTTGGCTTTTCCTCTGGTTCCCCCTCACACACTTTCGCTCTCCCGCCCTCGCCCACCCGCCCTCGCTCACTCTCAGACCCAGATGACTTCGTGGACTGTGTCTTCTCCTGTGGCTCTCTCTCTCTCTCTCTCTCGGGAGTTTAACTTCTGCCCAAACTTACTGTGAATTGACAGGTGGATCGTGACACCCCCAGTACCCTCTGACCCCAAACTCTCAGCACAACCCTATATGAGACACCAGAGAATGTCCCCTTCCCCCACACAAGCAGGGTCCTGCCCCTGCATGAGCCCTGTTCCTTGCACAAGTCCCTCCCTTGCACAAGGAACTTCCATTGCATGAGCCCCTCCTTTGCACAAGTGCCCCTGTTGCACAACCCCCCCTTGCACAAGAGCCTTTCCTTAAACGAGTGCCTCTCCCTGCACAAGCTCCTCTTGCACAAGTGCCTTCTCTTGGACAAGCACCCCTTGCAGAAGCCCTCCTTGCAGACGTGCCTTTCTTTGCACAATCCCCTCTCCTTGCACAAGCTCCTCTCCTTGCATGAGGCCCCTCCTGTACAAGTACCTTCACTTGCACAAGCCCATCCCCTCACATGAGCCCCTCTTGCATGAGCCCCCCTCCCACAAGTACCTTCGCTTGCACAAGTGTCTCTTGCACGAGCCCATCATTGCACAAATGCCCCTTTTACACGAGCCCCTCTCACACAAGTACCTTCCCTTGCACGAGTGTATCTTGCACAAGCCCCTCTCTCTCCCCTTGCACGCCCAGCCCAGGGCACCCTCCTCCCACCTGGGTGAATCATTCACCAGCAAGGCCAAAGTCCACACCACCTCTGTGGGGCACCTACAGCCCCTACTGCCCTCCTGGAGGGGGAAATTAGAGCCCCAAACAGACCCCGGGCAGGGGACACCTATGGCCCCATATTGCCCCCAAGGGCGGCATTTATAGTCCCATATAGGGGCTCCTAGGGGTGTCTATATAGACTTCTATACGGGATCCCAGCTCCTATAGGGGGCTCCAGTATGGACCAGTATAAGCCCCTGGGGGGTAGGGGGGATGTTATAGAGAGGCCACTACTATAGGGGCCTGGTCTATAGGGGTCC
>NW_008629112.1:0-17361 GCF_000691845.1 Merops nubicus
CGAGCCTCAGGAGGTGCGGGGCAAGACTGAGCTTTCTTCACAGGGCTTTTGGGCACAGGGACAGCACACAGCCGGCTTCTGCCATAGGGTAAATGTGAAATGTTCCAAATCTTTATTTATTTTTTCACACTGGGTATTAATTCCCATTATTTCCCCTACTATCGTCTTCTTTTGGTAAAATGCCATTATCCTCCACAGGAGACTTTCAAAACCCACCTGGATGTGCTCCTGTGTGGCCTGCCCTGGGAATCCTGCTCGGGCTGGGGCTTGGACTAGGTGACCCCTGACGTTCTGCAACTCTGATTATCAGGGCGTTGAGCCGACTGTTTAATACATTCGTATAAATACTTTCAGTTCTTTGTCTCACATTGTCCCGTGTTGGCAGCTGCAGTGGCGTTTCTTCTTTGTTTTTTTTTCTTTTTTCTAAGGGAAAATAAACTGCAGCTGCTAACGTTCTTTTATTGCATACTTATTTAAGTTGACATTATTAATGAAGATACACTTTAAAATATATTATTTGTAAATTTGCCACATGGTCAGGATTATGCTATATAATACTTTAAATTAATATAGGAAAATTTCAAATTATTTTATAGTATACACATTTGCATTTTAAAACACAGTACAGAGACTCTGGGAAAAGTAGGAAAAAAGTCTTTAAAAACCAGCAAAAAATAATGAAATATAGGGACTATTCTTGATTTGTCTTATACATATGTCATATTTATGAAATGTTATGCTGATACCTGAACAACTTTTCATTATAACTTGTATCATATTGCCAACTGTTGTAGCAAATACCATGTTTTGCTTCTCATTTTTAGCTGGCTGCTACTATGCTCTTTGATGCTTGGATTTAAAACTTTAGCCCATATAAATATCAGCAAATCAGTATTTTTACTTGGACAACACTTCAATTTTGTGGTGTCCCGGTATTTTAACTGACAAAACCAAAGTCCTACACAATAACATGATTATCCTTAACGTTTGTTACTTTTTTTGAATATGGTACCAAAAGCTGTAGTACAACAAGGCTACTTCTTTGAAGAATTAACAGTAGTCTATAGACTTGTCCATATAAGTTAGGAACCAGCCATTTTCTCGACCTAATTTCCTACATAAATTAGAAATAATACATTTTTGAACGGTCCAAATGAAATATTTTAGGCACTTCTGTAATGTGATTTTTAAATGTTTTCTTTTACTTTGGCTAAATATATTATTAATGTAAAATTGTTGTGATATGTCCCTCTTGTGCTTATATGCTTCCTAACCAGTAGAGGGCTGTCCCTTATTGCCTTAGAAGAGCAGAATTTAGGCCTAAATCTTGTAATTAATTTTTCTGTAATTTTTCTTTGCAAAACATTCGAGTCATTTAACAAAATATTCATAGAGATGTAAGAAAGAACTTGCACAGGAACAGGACAGATAAAATTTGTCTAAGGATTAGAGATGGTATGTAACTTTAAAGCTGGGACTAAGAGGCGAGGAGAGCCATATTCAAGGGAGTACACGCTAATACATTTCTGTATTCAACAATGAAGGCTGGCTTTTTATTTTAAACATATTAACATTTGTGTCATATACATGTAGGTAATAAGCATTTTGAATAGCTTTAGGAGTTCCATGCCATATAAAATTATAAACAAACACAAATTACAGGCTGCTTTCAAACGGATAGATTGTATGATTTGGTCAGTACAGCCCATTATCAACCTCCTGAGAAAGCCATTTACTTACAGGTTTTAAAAAGGCATTAGCAGAGCTATTTACTTCATTGGAGTGCAGCAGAAGGGATCACTGGAGGAGGGTTTATTATTTGGATCACTCATTAACGGGTTCACCAATATTAATCTCCTTCAGATACACTTTTGACAACTAAGGTTTTTTAATTTTAATTTTGACAAGTCAAATCATTACTATGGAAGAGAAAAAAGTAAGAGATCGTGACTAAGTCATTAATCTGCCCGTTTGTGTAATGACAACAGTCTTTCCTGAAAACTAGGAACACTTCTTGTCTGTCACATTAACAACGTTACGTTATGGATAATGTGAAGAGCTCAGGAGGACTCCCTGTGTGAAGAAAACAAATATTTAGATAACTTATATAAAATTTTATATTTTTTCTAAAACATCAATTATTTTTTTTAGTTCTTCCATCATATCTTTGTATTTAAGTAAAACTTAGTATTTTCAGCTGTGAAAATGTGATGAGATTTCCTACGCTGGATTTTTTATTGTGTCTTTGAGCTGGTTTGTTTGGATTGTAGACTGATCCCCTTATCTATAGAAAAAAGTCTAATTTAGGGCTTTAAACTTCAGTTGTGTTAGCCAACTGAGAAGACTAGGGCAATTTCTTTGAAATGTCCTAAAAATTCTCACGTTTTGCCATTTCCCACATAGCCAATTTTGTAATAAAGTCAACTATATTTATCTCATATCTTAGATACATTTTGGTTCATTACCTCTGATTAGCTTTATCAGCATACTAGTTCCTAAACTCATTAGCTGATGAATCTTAATAGATTAACATCCATAGTCTTGTTATTAGCGTTATCTTGCATCATTGTATCATAGAGTACACGTTTATTCTTTTTCACACCTTTAGGAAAAACAAAGTTTTTAATAAGAACAAACATCCTTTCTGAGAAAAAGAGCTGAAATAGAAATACTGATATTTGTCCATAGGTATAAAGACACACTGGAAGCTGAAAAAACACGTTCCATAATTTTGAAATTTATTATATTACATCTATTACATCTCTTAGCCACATCTATTCACACTCAGAATATTTAGTCCTGAGGTGGTCACTTTCACTAATTTGTAATTGGCTGAAATAGATTTTTCTCCAGCAGTTTACATAAGGAACATTCTTCACAGGTTAAAAAAATATTTCTCCTGTAAAGGAAAACCTAATTATTCTTTTTCGAGGAAGCTGTTGTAAAATTGAAACATGACATGCTCCTGCTGGGGTAAGAATTAACTCTGGTGACTTGGGCTACGGTCCGATGGGTAGGGAACGTTACCAGCCCCTTCCTCTTCATTTCCCCCTGAGGTCTAACTGACATAAAAGTAGCAGCAAGTGCCTCCAGTGTACTTTGTCTTAAGTGAACACAGAAGGAAACTTAAGTAGCTGTTAGGGATTTCCACAGTATTTTTTCTCCACAGTTACAAAGCTAGTTTAAAATCTTTAAAGATATGTACTGTTCATACTTAAGTATCCTGAACAACCTTAGTTTAATTTTTTTTTCCCTCTCCTTGTGCACCTTATATAGATGATGTATGTGTTGGCTGTGTAGGATATTCCACTTTAATAGTTTCTAGGTGTAGAAGTAAGGAAATACAATGAGATTTCTTTATTATAGTCCTACATAAAAATGGCAGATAGGTGAAGTGTGTTAGTGTGTTACTTATGTTCAAGTCTGTGTACATTTCTAAGGGACATGTTCACATTCCCCCAGAAGTGTTTAGCTTCATGTGATAGAAGTAATTTTACATTGGCTGCTTTGTTACTACTGCAAAAGAAGCAGCAGCTGATGATGCAACAGGGAATAGTTCTGCATGGGTGTATGCAGACAGTTACCTACACGTAAACATTTGCACTGTTGTGGCCAGTGTGCATTTGTTGTATAGTAGCAGCAATGCAAATGCAATTTTGGTTGAAGATTTTGTTTGCGAAGTGAAAAGATGTCAATGAAAAACATGCTCTGAGTGCTACTAGAAGTGGTTAGTTGTTCTGGGAAAAGAAGTGATCTTGCCATGTAATTACATAGAACTTGTTCCTCTGAACTGCAGGTACATAAGCTGTTGGAACACGTAGTTCAGTGAGTATTTATTTATCCCTCTGACTCCAACAGAATTTGGAATAAAAAATTTAGGATTTAGAACTGGAGCTTTACAAAAATCTAGGTTAGAATCACTCACAAAACAAATATTCTATCAAATTGTTACTTTGCTAAAGAGCTTGCACAAGATCTTGTAGAGGAAAATGTGTGAGATGAGATTGATGCAGCATTGTGAAGCGCATGCTTGTTAGGCACCAGGAAAACAGACAGTTGAGGAGCTAATTTTGCACCTCAGCCTGTTATTCTCACCAGTCCTTGTCGAGAAAGGAGTGACATACTTTTCTTTCCAAAGCACATTTGCTTTTGTGGGTAAAACTGAGTTAGTAACTGTTTTTAAAGCTGTAGTCCAACGCTGGTGTTTGCATGGACAAGACAACTTTGTGTGAAGTATAGAGCAACAGTACTGCTGTGGTGGTGTCCCGTGGGTAAACCCAACAGGAGACAAAACTGTGACTGCTCCTGAATTTCACTGGTGAAATATTGTAACCATTGGAGTTAGTAGGAGGTATGGCTTTTGTAGAGCCATTTGCTCTGAGGCATATACTCGAATGTATTGTTTCTCCAACACAAGAGTAGCTTAGCAAGGAAATGTACTAATGGGACAATTAAAAACCTTTTCATGTTAATTTAGAAATTGTAAAAGTGGTTTTAATATTGTTTTACATGATAGTCCCTTCTAATGAGAGTGCTTTTAGCCTCGTTTTGAAACAGGATATTGCTGCTAATGTGTCACATTAGTGTATTACATTTGTAATAATTTACATAGCACTTTAATAACTGAAGGCAACTGAGGATTTCTTCACTGAAGAAATATTCTGATTTTCTTTGTGGGGCAGATTTATACCTCTATAAAGTCTCCTCGACTTTTAAAGAGAATGTAAAGTTAACATGAAGCAAACTTTCCTGATAAATGGAATTTTACATTCCTCTAAGTGTTTGGTTGTAGAACACATACAGCCAAGATGGCAGTTGCAGTATTTTTACCCTGTTGTACAATGTTCAATTTATTTAGAGAGATTTAGATTTCTGAATGAAGGAAAAGGCTCATCCTTGTGTCTACTGTGCCAAGTAAAACAGGACTTGTAAGCAATACAACGGCCATCTGCCTAGTTGACATATTCCAGTGAGGTAAAGAGGATGGTTAACTGCTTATAGGAAAGAAAAACTCAGTGTCTGACTGAAAAGATGATGTATAGAAGCTCTACAGTACAACATTACTATTTTCTTAGAATGTTTTCAATTTGGGTAGTTCAGAGAGAGAAATAATGCTACCTCCTATCAGTGTTATATTATTCCAAAGAAAATAGTTCAGCTATTTTCATACTTTCTCTTCTCATTATTTTGGTAATTGTTGCCTTTACAGGCTAGCTTCACTGTATCATATTTCCCAGAAATGCATCAAGAAAACTAACCCTGTCTTAGTAAATACTGGCTGGAACACCTTTGGGGCATTCATAAGCTTGAGTGAGTTTCCTGGAATTTATCATGCAATACAAAAAACAGAATTATAATCCATGTCTTTTGCATTTCAAATCAATACATCTTTTCTACTCTTTACTTTCAGTAACTGTATCTGAAAAATAAGGCATGTACCAAATTATCACACCTTTCAGATTCCTGTCTTAGTAAGGTAGTACTATGAATGTGTGATCTGTTCTATATTTAGTGATGTTTTAAACTCTATTAAAGTAGAGAGAAAACTGTTGGATTACTTACTTCAGAGCCTGCAGGGAACCTGTAGTTACAAAGCAGCAATAATGATTACATAGTTAAGACTGAAGCTAGCTTCTTATTTTATACCTAAATAGTAAAATGTCTTTGCTGAGCTCCGAGGGTTCTTTGAATCACTTTTAAACTTTGTATACTGAATTTTATCCTGGAGTGTATGTTTCTAGGAAGTTTGTAGGTTAGTCAGATAACATATTTTATGAATGTAACACTCAAAAGTCTTATCAGACTGTTGAACATTTTCTCAGATCTTTCAAAGTGTGATGTCTACAGATGTCCCAAGTGTTTAATTCTTTTCTTACTAAGAAACCAAGTACATTGGTTTAGAGATACAATCTTTGGATGTTAACGAGGAATTATAAAAATAAAAAATCTCATGATACTTGACACTTGAAAAAAGACTTGCTGCATATTTTAGTCTCTTTTTATCCTGTGAGCCCAGGGTGTGGTTTGGCAGTATGATAAATCTACCTTTAATCTGACAATAGCTACAAAAAGAAGGCTGTGATCATGTGACACAATTACCTGCAAAGTTCACATTCTGCCAGCCTGTTTTTTTCACAGTCATGAAAAAAACGTTGGTGGATTAATACTAAACCACATGACTATGTGAGAAAAGTTATTGTTTGCCTTGCTTAAAATTTGCACACTGTGCTTTGCTTAACAAAGTGAAATTATTTGCTCACATCTGACTGGACTTCTGACTTAGTGCAGTGTGGAAAACACGTGTTTCCTAGAGTTTGTTTTCTGTGGGAAGCTGGTTGGTTTCCATGGCTTCAAAGGCAAGGTTCACGTCATCATAATATGAAAACCTTATTATACAAATACTGATTCACAGGACAGAATTTTCAAATAAAATAACTTTTTTAAAAGCATAAGTTGTTGCTTATAAAGAATAACATTAATGACATTTGACTGGAAATCTTTGATAAATAGAAGTGTTTGTGGACTTTTGCTTTATGAGAATGTAATGGGATGGGATGTACCTGAAAAAAGAAAAGTGAGTGATTAGTGTTTGCAATGCAATGTACATCTCCAAAAATATTTGAGATGGTGTTCTTTCTGGAAATTGTGTTCCTAGAAAGAATCAAGGCTAGCGCATCAGAAGTAATTTTGTGACATAATTTGGAGTAGTAGATGTGTGCATATTATGTTTACTACTTGTATTCAGAAAATGAATTTGAGAAGTGATGCAATGAAACTCAGAAATAGGTGTTGAGCTTAAGAACAATTGTGAGATCATCTCTGGCTTATCAGCAGGCAGAAATGAGGTGAAATGTTGGAAGTATTCTGAACCACCCATTAACACATTCAGGTGGTACAAAACCAGTAAAACAGACTATTTAATGTAAAAGAAATTAAAGCAAGACATACAATATTCTAAAATAATTTGAGTTTGTTTTTTTTTTCTAAAAATGATGGCTTCTAATTTTGCCCATCTTTATTTACATTGTAGCTAGCTGCTGTCATTGATGATCTCTGAATCCTTGACCCTGTTACTCTCCTTGACCCTTTTATAAGTCTTACTGGACCTTGAAAATGAATGGCATTGTCTGAATAGAGTTACACATTTTCAGGTTTCCCAAAACTTCTAATAGTGAAGGCTGGTTAAAATTATGATTACTTGAAGAAGACACTAAAGAAACGATATCTTTTTTTGGTAATAACTGTAATGATTCTGCCAGCCATCAGTACCACTTAAGTAGCTTTTTGGAAAGCCGAGGCAGAAAACAATACCAAAGAGCTCATCCATATAAATATGTTCCAAAGAGAACCTGGAAGATGGAAGAATGTGAAGGTTTTTCTGACATGGTGGTTTAATTTTCTCTTGAATTTTGAACTTTGAAGTCTTAGGCAGCATTATACTTTATTTTGCTGTCATTGTATCATGATTTGCCTCTGATGCTTCGAGACAAAGACTGAATTACTAGAGATGGTTTCCATAGCAATTACAACTATCTGAATATGTGTGGAACTGCTTCCTCATTGTTTTAATTTTTCCAAGGGTTTTTATTTACCAGATGAATGGTGGAAGTGATAACATTATTAAGGAGCTGTGAGGGGGATTTATTGAGTTTTTTGGGGAAGAGAGTGGCTATCTTAATCATGGCTTTATGGTGTTTGCCAAAACCATAGTGAATAATTCAGCAGTTTTTAAAAATGCCATTATTACATCCCCACATTTGCATCTTAGTGGAACGTGTACGTGTGCCACAGCCATTTCAGTTCACAGGGCATTGTCTGCACACAGGTAGATCATAGTTTAAGCTGCAAATGGTTGAGACATATGGACATGCTTAATTTTGCTGACTGTTTCTCAGAGTGGAGTCAAATGGAGTGAGTAGTGTCAGAGCTTATCAGGTGACATCTATAAAATCCTTTATTTCCTTAATCCTGAACACTGACTAGCAGAAGAGGATCAAGTGCTATTTGGGATCTTCAGACTACTGTGATATAAAAAGCCAGTACTGATTTGGCCCAGTCTGTGATACCTTTTGCTCTGGAATGATCTATTGACAGGATTTCTGAGTTATGGCAAAACTCTCTATTATATCTACTATATATATATATATATATCATTTTCTAAATTATACTGTAGTGATATAGCAGCAGTTAATCATTCTGCACAGTAACTTTTACAAAGAAGAAAAGTGCACTTAATTTGTAAGTTTAATTCAGCACTGGGAAGTGCTCTGTAGGTCACTGGGAAGTTAGGACAAGAACAATATGGAACAATGAAACAATGGAACAAGGATAATAACTATTATATCAGAATAAATGTCTATCTTGACTCTTCTTTACACTTAGTCAAATTTAATTTGGTGCATTAGTTGTATTACTTGCTATCCCCTGGCAGATCTGCTGTGTGCTTAGCTCCCCTAGTTCTTATATTTTGCTCTTTTCCCTTGCCAAGCCTTTGTTGACGCTTAGTTTGTGGTTTCTCCTAACAAAAGTAGGGCTGTAGATTTCTTCTAGAGAGTTACATCTTACATCCAATTATTTGCAGTTTGTTTTGTGACAAGTTCTGTTATACTCTTACAGCCAAAAAATAGTAAACTATGCAGATTTGTTACAAGGTAAAATGTCACAGATGGAATGGTGCTTGTTTCATAGTCGATGTGCTACTAAAATTAAAAAGGAACAGCATGAAAAACGTTTTATCTGTACACTAAGATTCTCATTGAAATGTCCATATTTGGCATACAAAAAAGGTGACTGAATTCTTAAGGTGTTTCTTAAGAAATGAACTCAAGCTGCATTTCTTTTTCAAACTTTACTGTGACAGATATACTGAAGTTTCTTTGGATTTTTAAAAAGTTTTTCTTCTTATGGGGATTTTAACAAATTTACATTAAATTTAACTAATTTAACAGCCTTCAGTCTCTTTAGAATTCCTCCTTAAGTTTGTCAGCACTTGTGAGTGTAACCAGTCGCTCTGCAGAAATATTTTAGACAAGAATTTAGCATTGAATTCTAGATTCTACCACAAGATGTGCATATGCTACTCCTGTGGATTCTAAAGAATCAAGAATTACTGCTGAGCTGTGTGGTGCATATAATCAAAATATACAGACTGATGAGAAGATCTACAGTCAGGCATATTAATTTTAACAATTTAATGGTACAATTTCAGTACTGTTAATAGCTCATCATGGGTAACTTATTTCTTCTGCTGTGACATCTTCGACACACTCTTAAGGTGCCAAGTCTCCTTTCCCATCTTTCTTTGTGCTTTCATTAACCACTGCCTGCCCTCTGGAGCTTTTTCACAGAATTTCTCAATCCTGTAAAAAAATTTACAAAAATTGCTTTAGAAAACAGCTACTGGAAGGGGCTTCTCTTAGAATATGATCCATATGGCTGAGACAATGTACAGTGTCCCGTATCTAGGGCTGCATGGCTGAGAAAAGCAAGTAGTGATGTGTTTGTTCATTGGTGGATTGTCTGACATCCTATACAGATGCATACAATTCAAAAGTATCTCCAATGAATTTTGAACCAATTTTCTCTCTGGATTTCACTGTACCCCTTTCTTAACAATATTTTAGGCGGCGATAGGATGCAAAGTGCCTTCTGTGCTGTCACCATGTGTGCTTAGTGCTGGTTCTTACCTTCCTAGAGGGCCCCCAGTACTGTCATTTCAGGACGGAGAGCTGCAGATAGAAAAAATTTCTGCCCTGAGTCCCTCTCCATCCTTTTCTTCAAGCAGTGTTGCTCCTCAAATCCCATTTTTTTTTCTTTGCAGTCCTACCCCATTTATTCTCTGCTTTTGTAATCTCTTCTTTTTGCTGTTCCAAACTTCTTGCCTCGCTTCTTTCAACTTCCTAGCCTTCTTTTCGTCTTGAAGACAGTGGATGGAAGAAGTTTACATGGGTTTTAAAAAAGCAGTGGTGTTATAAAACACTCAAAGATAAGAAATACCAGGATCTAAGCTCTGGAAGAAAGAGCTCCTCTTCAGGAAGTCTCAGTATAAGCAAGCTGTGTGTTCACTCTTCCCTAGGCATCCCCAAAAGGTTACTGTACAGACCTTTGCTCTGATGCTGTTCTGGCACTCCTGACTGCCCGTGTTCACACAGCCCTGTGGGGAGGTGTTTACTGACTAGAACGCTTTTTGTGTACCTTGCCACTGCATAATCCTGACAGTCCTTCCTCTGTCAGTACAGAACATCACAAAAAAAAGAAGTTGTGTTTGAGCCTAAGAGTCATCCCCCACCTTACAGAAGATTCTCAGCTCTGTCAGCCTCCAGGCTCACACGTACAATAAAGGACTGTTTCCCCTAAAAGACACAATTTAAAACATTCCTGTTTCTTCCTTTGGCCTGTCCAAAACATAGCTGTGCTGCCATGTTGAGTCAGTTCTGATTGCTGCCCCTCATCACTTCACATATAGCGGAGGCAATTCTTTTTTCATGTCTTCTGGCACTGATGGGAGTACTTTATTAGCCTCCCAAATTCTAAACATAACTGTGTTCTAACAGTTTGTCCTTAGTCATTCGGGAATTGAAAAGAAAATGAGACTTCCTTCATTTAGTATTTTTCCCTTCCTTTCTACTGGATTCTGACAAGAAATCTTTCTTTTCTGGGATTATTACCCATCAGGCAATTTTGGACCACTGCTTTTTCTCATCAGTAATGAGAGATTTTTCCTTTCTAGGATTGCAGCCACAGGGTTTGAAGGAAGAAGATGGAACTCCTCAGCTGTATCTAAATCTCTGTGTATTTTTTTTACTGGGAAGTGATGAACTGATTGAGAGGGAGCTTTTTTCTGTTGGAATGTGTGAAATTAAATGACTGGAAAAATAAAAATGGGAAATATTTTCTTTATATGTGGCTCTTAATAGAAGACTGACATCAATATTCAGAGAACTGGGTCTAGATCATTCTGCAATTTTGTATTGTCAAGTACTCTTAGTCTTTCTGTTAGAGGTTACTGAAAACTATTTCTTTAAAGTTATTGCAATTCATTAACCTTTTACACCTTTACATTTTAACCATTTATGATATTGCTGAACAATCAAAAGCTGTCTGAAATGGAGATTATTTTTAAGATTTTCTGGAATAATATTAAGAGCATCCAGCTTCTTTCAGTCTCTCACACAACTAGTCAGTTCTAAACCAGATGTGACAGTCTAGTCTTGATAATTCTAACTTTCTAGAAGAATTTTTGCCTTTTTTCATTATTTAATAGTCTGCATAAATATTCTTACCTCAATGTCAAGCTTTCAGTTTAAACCAAGTGCACATTTTATTTCTGGATTTGGGAGTTGTAGTCCTGTTTATAAGTTTGTGAATTTATTTGTCTTATATAAAACTCAGTATCACTAGTATTGACTTCAGTAAATGTAGTATAAACTTTCTACTTGATTTGAAAACTCAGGTTATCATTTAAGCTCAAAATATATGTACCTGAACACAAACTACCCTGTGTAAAATATTGAGTGACCCACTATGCACAAATTTACAAAACTGAAATCGTAACTGTGAGATACTTTTACAAATCTGTAAAAGTCCTGGTGATTCCCCTTTGGTGGTGTTTGTTGTCTGAGGAAAGCAAAACTTCTGAGAATGGGTAGTAACAAAGCTGCCATAGGCATGCTCAATCATATATCTAGGTGGTGGTTTTTTTGTTTGTTTTTTTTTTTTTTTAATCCTTGCACACTGTTACTTAGTAAATGAAATTAAACTAATCAATTCAGTCTTTAGTATATGTAGCTTTAATTTTTGTAGTTTTATTTTAATTTTGTTTAAATTAAACTCTTATAACCTCTGTATAAAGTTATGCAGATGTAGTCATATCATAAGAAAACAGTGGGGGAGGGAGGACAGTGAGATATATATATATATGAAAAAAAGATGCTTCTCAAATTCACAGAGCATGCTAGCACTTTGAATGTGGAAATGTACATTGGGCAGGGATTTTTGATTTTGAAATTCTTTAGAGATTTGGAAAATATGTTTTTGATCTAATTTTTTAGCCTTTAAAGCATTACTACATGACCCCATTTTCAAATGTTCATAATCCTATAGGAGAGACATATAATGAGGTTCTTAAAACCCTTGAACATTGATTAAAGTACTTCAGAATCTAACGAATTGTACTCATATTTATGCATAATAAAACAAGAGCCTTTTTATTAAAACTGGCTACCTGCAAAGTCTTCCAGGTGTTCTCTCTGTCCCAAGTCTGATGTTTGATTCCTCCTGTAGCTGAATCTCCCATTTAGGTTACCAGGGAATTCAGGGTTACACTTTCAGTGCATTATTCAAAGTACACACGTAAGGGATAAGGAATAGCTGAAGGGGTGAGTGGGAAACGCAGCAGACTCAGCTATGCCTGTACTCTGCTTTGGCCTGTTTTCAACTAGAACGACCTGCCTCATAGTTAACTTTGGCAGATGCTTTTCAATCCAAAATAGGAAATGCTAACTTATTTCTAATGCCATGTTTTGGTAACGCCGGAATTTTAATGGTGTGGACAGAAGTAATGAAAAGCCACAGGGTTGAAGATGATGGAATGTGCCAGACCACTGCTGGCAGCCAGTGCAGAATTATGTCTTCTACGCATCATCCACAGCAGAGTATCACTGTACGGGATTACGTGTAGCAGCTGTAACATACAGCAACTCTTCTGTTGTTTGGTTTGCCTTGTAATAATGCTTTAATACATTATTAATATTTATCCTAATTAACATAATTTCTAATCCCCTACATTTGGGGGATGAAATAACTGTAGCCTTGTTGAACAAATTACTTTATCTTTCTAGCAGTAATCCCTTGGCACTTTCTTGAAAAGCCTAAGAATACTTCCAGCTACGAACTGCACCAGGTACTTTGTTTTGTGGTGGAGGACTATGTTATTTGTATGTATAGATTAATATTTCAACCTCGCTAATCCTGGTAGTAACTGAAGGTTACAAAGTCATACAACGGCTCTTTAGATACAGATGCAAAGTAGGCTGATAATATCAGCCTGGTTTCTCTTGAATAGCTGTCCAGAGCACACAAAAACTTGCTGTGATTGGCGCTAATTGCAACATTAGTGGCAGATTCTGGAATATGATCCAAAGACTGATTGGATAAAGAGGATAAACTCTTGCATCCACCTACGTTCAGAAGTAGCTGTTTCTTGTCAGGATTGCCAGCTATTGCTAGGGTGCAGTATGAACCCTGGGAAGTCTTTTCCTTTGGTTCTTTTGCTTCTGGTTTTCAGCATTTCAGAGTAATACTAATACTTCTCAGAGAGACAAAAAATCACTTCAAGAATAATAAAAAGAAATCAAGTCGATACCATTCCTGAAATTTCATACTATAAAAAATGTTAGCAGATGAGATGATGTATTTTTCTTGTCAGTCTTGTCTAGAGAGTTACTATTTTGCCTTCTACCAGAAGACAGGAAAACTCAAGAAATAACCAAGATGCCATTCTGTTTTTTTTTCCTGCTTAAGCTTTGGCATTTTAGGTAAAAATACAGATTTTGGATGATTTTTAGGAGATTTTTCTCTACTGCAAATTTTTGTTTACATGTGTTGTTTCAGACAGCCTCTGATTGTTGTAGTCCAGAACAGTATTTTAATAAGAGCTGGTTTTGGTTATTGTGTTGACGTTCATCATGCAGACCTGGTGTATCTGAAGATCAGCAGAAGTTCCTGTGTACAATTCCTTGTTTTTTTCTCTTAGGACTTCTGTCTCTCGCACTGAAAATTAATGTAAAAATAATTCAAAAAGATGAAAATACTTAAATTCATTTATCCATTTAATGAAATTAGAAGACCTGAGGGAATATTTGTGGTCATTTGCAACTACTCATGCATTTCAGTTGTAAATTAATGGGAAATAAGTTCCCAGAGTCACCCGTGAATAGTCCCATGAATCATGTCACCCACTGCTTTTTCAGAAAACTTCAGTGAAATACCGGCTGGGATAACCTGATAGAGAGGTATAACATTAGACTGCAACTTAAGAAAAACACCATCTTCTCTGAACACAAAGTATTGTTCCAAACATCCAAATAGGTTGTGAAGACTTTACTGTGAGTTACATGCTAAAGACCACGGTATGTTTTTGTTGATGGATTTGAGTTTGTAGACCTCTCCTCACAGACATGTTTTAATACACTTTCCCTGAGTAAAATGTACAGATTTCAAAGCTTTCTCTCTCCCTGCAACAGTAAATCTTACCACAGAAGGGTGGAGGAAGTAGGGAGACACAGACTGCACTTCACAACACAGCAGTAGCAGAGTCAGCATATGTGGGGTGACAAGTTTATTTCTGATGTACAGTCCCTTCTGAAGCTCTCAGTGGGACAACGAGACTGCAACAAAGGAGTAAGAATCAACCCCACAGTTGTCTCCAGAATCCAGGAAGACATTTTTCTTAACGTTGAGGAAAGTTACCTTGTTCATCTGGAGTAAAAGCTGTTGTGACTTGGTTTACTTTAATGGCATTAGATATGGAAACATTACAGATTAGAGTTCTGTGTTGATTGTTGCTCTGCACTTCTGTGCTGCCTAAACTGGATTGCAATACTTCCTGCTTGAGAAGTACCTCTAGGGTGAAAATCAAGTATTTTTAGTATTAATCTATGGCATGTTCACTGAGGACACTTCTGTAAGGTGTTCAACCTTTTACAAGACAAAGAAGGAGGACAGAAAGAAAATTAAGTAGCTGATTCTGCACCACTTGGTTACAAACATGAACTGTTGGATGTATGGACCAGTTTGGGAGAGTGTTATATGAAAATAAAATGAAACAGAACTTAAATCAAACCACTAGGCAGATTGCTCCTGCTCTTGATGAGGGTGTGCAAGTTACACAGTAAAGAAAATGTCTGCAGTGGGTAAAACCTTGTAGGCAAAAACCACCTAAAGCTAAATCATTAGCAAAGGCAGAAGTCAGCCACAGGACTTGAACTGAGCTGTGACATTACACAAGCAAACGTATCTTCCACAAGATGGAGCTGTGAGATTTCTGCTTTTAGAAGCAATTCAGTCTATTAGTAAATGATTGTTTGATTACTGTACAAGGACAGAAGAATCACAGTGATCTATCATTGCTTTCTTACTCAGATGCTAAGGAACTGCTTCAGTTTAATTCTAGATGGTCGTGTGGGTGCTAAAAACATTGAATATAAAATGAAGGCCTCTGAATCTAGAAGAAAAGCTATATTTAAAAAAAGAAAAATAAACCCATTACCTTCCTCTATGAAGATCACAGCAATTTGCCTAGTGTGTGGTATCCTATCAGCTTTTCTTTATACTGACTTTGATGATGACTGCAATGCAGATTTCTTTGGAATGATTTCATATCGTTTATGCTCGGTAACATCTGGACAAGGGAGGCATATGATTGCTTAAATAATTCAAACAAGTATTTTCAGTAACATTGATGGACCTCCAGTTCTGGAGTGTTTATTAGGTCTGAGCAGATGTAAGTAAAGTACTTCAGCAAGGGAATGGAATAGCGTCTTTGAAAGCAATGACTGGAAAAGATCAAGGATTTGTAGCAGAAAAATAACAGAACATGAGGTCGTGATGTGCTGCTTTTGCATAGGAAGGTAATGTAATCCTTCCCTGAATAGCAGGGAAAGTAAACATGGAGGGCCAGGGGGGCTTGGTTTTGCTCCTTGTGTGGCATTGGTGACACCAGCTGAGGATATTAGAAGGAAACAACACATTTAAAACTTTCAGAGCCAGGGGCTGGCATCAGCAGAACTCAACAGAAGCAGAGAGCAGGCAACAGTGAGATTCTCTGAGTTAAATGTAGGCCAAGGGTCATTCAAAGGCCTGGAAAGGTAAAAAAGTTCTTCCACAACATACCAAGAATCTGGAAAGATCCATCTTATCGAGAAGTTAATAATCTGGCGTATGTCCCGACCAACCCAAGTGCCAAATGTGTAATTACTGATAGAGCAACTGCAGACCCGGCTAAGAGGTATAATCACACGTGGCCTCCGAGCTGGAGGAGTGATTGCAGGACAAGATTCAGGAGCACTCTGGGATACTGGCCTGCTTGAATAACTCTGGGGAATATAAACAGCCACTTGTTTGCAGCTTTGTTAAATGGCAGTAAGCCAGACTTCTCTGATCTTTTCCTGCTTTTTTGTAGTTTGGATTACAGTGGGTTAATGCTAACAAACACTTTGCAAACTTTAACAAATTAATCTGATTACAGTGTACATGCTGAAGCTTGGTTTCAGATGTGACTATGTCCCATCAAACTACAACTCCTTTCTCCATATGCTTTTCATTGCTAAAATCTAGCTTCTCCACTGATTCCAAAATACACGGCCAACCGCCCCTGCGCCCTAGCTTGTGGCTGGGTGAGAAAGAGACCTGTGATTGCTTCCAAATTACATGTGAGTGGATTGTGTGGCTGGTATATATGCAGTGATCGACTCGTGGATATGTCAAGCATAACAGATAATTGCTGAGCTTACACAGCAATATTTTCCTCACTGGGAAGACTCATGTCAGTCTTTATCTCCTACTCAACTGTCAGTTCTCATAGAAACTTGCTGGAACTTCACATCTTTGAGACCAGGTCCTTTTGTGAAATTTGATCAAAATTAGCCAATTCATTCAAAAGTTATGAGGGAGGGGATGAGAACAGACAGGCTGGCAGTGCATTTGTGTAATTCATTTCCTTGCAAAACTAGCATGGAAAGCAAAGTCTTTAAATTATCAGAATAGGCGGCCAGAATTCAGTAACCAGCATTTAACTGAAAAGTGCAGGAATTCACATGACTAAGTTGATGTGCACAACTTGCAGTGTTGTAAGTCAGTGTTGAGAAGCTCCCATCATTTTGGGCTTACATGTGTATGGATATATATAAGCTGATGTCTGAACCACATTCACTACTGGAGAACCTGAAGATAAAAACAAGATCATCCAGCTGTTTTTCAGTTTGTTTACCTAACACAAGTAAATTTTGAAAAAAAACCCCACCCTTAATTCTAGGAGTGTTGATTGTCTACCTACTATTTTTCTCTCTCTCTCTCTCCTGTGGCAAACATTTTACCAAAGAGGAGAGCTGAAGGAAATAGCTGTTGGCAGATAACAACTATGTTTTCACATAATCTTAAACTCTAATATGCTTTTTATTATAGTTGAACTGACCTGTCTCAATTTTAAAATAGAACTAAAGAAGAATATTGCTTTTATGAAAATTACATGGAAAAGGGAGACCATGTAGTTGCTAAGTTTGCAGTCCATGTTTAAAATCCCTGGTAGAGTCAGATATTAGAGCTGTCTCTTCTTTAATTGTCGGGGACATGGCCAGTGGCACT
>NW_008629113.1:0-5907 GCF_000691845.1 Merops nubicus
TATATATATATATATATGTAGGAAAGCTTCTACTTTTTTGTCCTAAAAGATCTTGGAACCATAATAATTTGAATGCTATTTTAAAATGTATATATTTAAATTATAATATGATACCTGCAGGAAGTCAGGTGGTATTTTAATCTCATATAAAGCTCCTGACATCATTAAAGACATTTGAATAGTTACTACTCAGCATGAGCAAGAATAATCTGGCACAAAGAAGTGATTTATTTGTATTTGTACTTTATTTGAAAGTGGAGATGGAGAGGTGAGTAGGAATTCAGGAAATAGTTTTATTGTGTTTAGTGAAGCTCTAAGGCAGAAATTCCCATCTCGCTTCTGCTTGTGACTCCACTTTCAGTAAAATAAGAAATATCCTAATTTATTGCAAGCTTGAGGGCCATTTAGATCAGGGTCCAACCTTCAATAACCTCTTCTCTAATGCATTAACATAAGTAGCTTGATCCCATAGTACAGTTTAACTCCACACAAAAGCCACTCCACAAACGTAGCCCTGTATCTTCAACTACATTTTTTCAAATTGCACTGGAAAAATTAATTGATGAAAGCTTAACAGAAGATTTTTAAATACATGTCCTGCCATTGTTTAAGGACCCAAGCAACTGTATCTTCCTACTCTTGTAGACATTTGCTCTAAAAAAAGGTGGGTTTTGTTTTCGCTATATGTATTTACATGTGTTTGTTTTGTTTTTGTTTTAATCACAATATAAAATATTACAACATATCTCTACACTTGAAATATGTTTCAATTCCATACTATGTCAGGACAATTCCCTTCCTTATGAATAAGGCTGATTGAATTAAGATATGTCAAACATCTAAATTACACCCATGGTATTCTTTTTTTTTTTGCTAAATGTTGATTGCATGTAATGCCTAAGGTAAAGTACATAGAAATAAGTTGGCCTTTTGGTTAAGCTGCCCAAACTGAAGCAAACCACCATCCTCTATCCCCATATGTTGAAGTCTGCTTTTGGATTATTTCTATTCCCTAGCTTTGAAAAAACTCCAGGACATACACTTTCGTCACTCATATAATAAAATGTGTGATCTGCCCTTCAAAAATGCAAGTGTTATTGACATTCATAATGAATACTAGGAAATATAATAAAAACCTGTCATGGTCAGGCTGAAAAGTAAAAATCACTGGACAGAATTAGTTCTGTTCTAACCCAAACCATAAGAAAAACCAATATAACATTTTTTAATTGATGTAGTATCCCTGCTTCTTTATTCCATGTTCAAGGGCTACATTAGTTTGATGCACAGTCTTGCTATATATGAAATTTTATTTTTAAACTAGTTAGAGAGGTATATAATGACATCTAGCCCACAAATAAAGATAATACATTAAAAACTATTTTTTTATGAGAAATGTCTGAGTGGAGATCTATTTTACTACACCAAGCTAACATGTCATATTCTGAAGTACTTAACAGATTAAATTTGGTTTCTTAGCAGAAACAGGGTACACTTTCTTAATAGTTGCTTTCTAGTCTAGAAATTGTTTATCCTGTTACTTTTCCTATTATATCCTCATTTTGATGAAATATTGATATGGCTGGAAGGAACTTCTACATCTACCATGGGAACTAGGGTATGGCTTCCTGTCCAGCTCTTCTAAATTATCATTGTTGACCTATCAGCATCATCCTTCATTTTTTTCATTATTCAATCCACCTTCACCTTCCTTTCCTTTCTTGTGAGTGGCTTATGTAGTTCTCTGTTATCATTCATGGGTTCAACAGCACGGGTTCACTTTGCACCTTGCCTCCCCTGAGGTCCAACCTTCCTAAAACCTCGACTGAATGTTTCCTCAATAGAGACCACCTGTACTTTACACTAGGAGGTAGTTTAGTAGAGCTGGGAAAGCATTACCAGAATGGAGAGTTTCATAGGTGCCTGAAGGATTTAGGTACTGCATTTTCTGGAATCCTAGCCTACACAAGCCTCTAACACTCTATCTACGTTCAATGGAGAGCAAAGCTTAACACAAAGTACCCAGATCCTAACCATGTTTGTACAGAGGCTGGCTGCATAGACCCTGGTGTGCCTTACAACACACCAAGATCTTAAGCAACAAGCTAAATCAGTAATCATTACCTTCCATGTATGCTGAAACACAATCCTGAACTGTGGCAGACATCACTTCTGATCACTCCTAATCCCACAATTTACCCCAGATCAAGACTTGCTTTCTGACCAGACTTGCAGACATAGGCATGTCCTAAATATCAAGGACATTTTATAAACTGTAAAGGAAACCTGCATCAAATGCCTTTATTTATATGCTTTCTGTTTTCCTTTGAAAATAGATCTTTAGAGAGTATTGGTTGATAATGAACAAGCAATTTCTGAATCAAAAACACAATTCAGAAATGTGGTTTTAAAAGTGACATTTGCATAAGTTAAGGATAGGAAAAAAGGTTTGCTGCCTAAGCTATTCTTGTTAGTTCTCTGTTCTTCATATGAGAAGATGAAATAGCTGAGACTGTTCAGTTTGGAGAAGAGAAGGCTCAAGTTGTATTTTATCTTTCTGTATAAATATCTTATGAGAAGGAATGAAGGAGGAGACTTCTTCCCAGCAGTGCTCACTGATATGACAAAAGACAATAGGCACAAATTAAAGCACAATAAATTCCCTCTGAACACAAAAAAAACCTCAATTTTGAACTGTAAATGTGCTGAAACTCTGGAAGAGGTTATGCAGAGCCTGTGCAGTTTCCATCCTTGGACATTTTTAAAACTCAGCCTAATATGATCCTGAACATCCTGTTCTAGCCTCTCTGCTAGATGAGCTAGACTAGACCAAGAAGTCCATTCAAAGCTGTAGTGGTTTAACTCCAACCAGTAGTAGCTAAACACCACACAGCCACCTGCTCAATAACCCCAGTGAGATAAAGGAAAGAATCAGAAAGATAAAAGTGTGAAAATTCATGGCTGGAAAGGTAGCTTAATAGGTAAATCAAAAGTTGTGTGTACAAGCAAAGTAAAACAAAGAATTCATTCACTGTTTCTTATTGGCAGGCAGGTGTTTAGTCATTTCCAGGAAAGCAGAGCTTCATGTGCAATAGTTACTTGAGAAGACAAGTGTCATAACACCAAATGTCCCTCCCTCTCCTCAGATTTTATTGCTGAGCACAATGTCATTTAGTGTGGGAAGTCCTTTTGGACAGCTGGGGTCAGCTATCCCAGCTCTGTCTCCACCCAACCTATTGCACACTTTCAATCTATTCACTAGAGGGGCAGAGTGAGAAACAGAAGGTCCTGATGCTGTACAAACGTTGTTTAGCAAAAGCTAGACCGCGTTTTCAGTATTGTTTTGGTCACAGATCCAATATAGAGAGCCACAGAGAAGCTGTGAAGAATATGAAGTCTATCTCAGCCAAGACCAGTACACAACCTCAACAATTCTTTGACTGTCATAGTGCACATCCCCCTCCCCTCCTACTTAGAGCAAGGCTTTCTTTGTAGTGTACATAATAACAACATGTAATAAAGTCTTTACAGGAACACTTTTTACTCTATCCAATAACACTGGCAAGAGGCTGCTGTCAGTTAAGCTGTGTGTTTAACAGCTTAGCTAAAAACAAGCTTCAGGCCAAATTTACAAAGCACTATCACACTATCACATATTAAAAATCAAGATAAATTTCTAGAGTAAAAATAACATGAACAAGAACAAATACATTCATCAATTTTTAATTCCTATGACTGCAGAACTCAGTTTTCATGTAGGTATTTCTAAATCCACACACCTATTCAACCACCTGCATAATCTGAATGGAGATTTCAATGCAAAACATTCACTGCAGAAAAGTCAGGAATGGGAAAAGGATAACCCAGTTACATATTTTTTTTTTTCTCCATACTTTTTCTAAAGATTAACATTCCCTCCCTCACTAAAGGATGGATACTTGACAAAAACCAACACATTGAACAATGTGTAGACTCCTTTTATAACAATTGAAGAGAGGGAGAAGGTTAGTCATAAGTAAGATCCTCATTGATTTTAATTGAATCCTTTTGATTTATATAGAAAATAATTAGTTTGAATTGACTTTTCTTGATTTGAGCCTAATTGGATTCAATTAAAACCCAGTGATTTACATTGAACAAACTAAATTGCGCTGAGTAATTAGACTGAACTGAAACTCATTGAAGTGAAGAGCATTCAGTGAAATGGGCAAAAAGCTAACTACTGTTTTTAATACAAGTCTTATGCTGCTGCTGAAATCTGAGTGATAGAAAAATGTCACTACTACAGGCCATCTCTGAAAAAGAGGGTTGTTGGCACATGACTTATGATCATCTTCAGCTGTTGGTTTATTTCTGTTTTGAAGGTTTTTTTCCCTCCTGCCTAAGGGTCTTGTCTTAATGCCAAAAAGTAGAAATGCAATTTTATGACTTTGAAGAAGGTTGCAACAGAGCCAGAGGAGAGGAAGACACAGCCTCTGATAAATACATCTTGCAGATGTAACCCGCTTCATAGGTGGTGTTAGGAAGGAACCTAACCAAACAGTATTTCTGAAGAAACCAGACAGAACTTATCTTGCTTTCTCCATTTTGCAGATATTTCACTACACTCACATAAATAGTACTATCAGTACCTTGCAGCAGACACAAGGTATCTTAATGAAGATTTGCTATCCCTGTCCAGATGACAGGTTGTCAGATATACAGCTGGAGCAGATGAATCCTATAAGCAGTTTGATAGGGTTGTTAAATTAATCGACCACACCTTCACCAACCGAGTGAAGGTAGCACCCTTCACTAGAAATCTGTGATTTTTTTTGTTGGTACTTCAGAATATATAATTTTGTCAGTCAAGGCTATGCAGGCTGTGGGTGCAGGCCTGGATTCAGCCTGCAACATGGTCCTCTGCAGCTTTGGAATGATTCTGAACCCACCCTGTTTTACTTAGTACATGAGTGCAGAAGCAATTGCTGGACTGGACACTACCATGGTTGTTTCAGGAAGGTGCCTCAAAGCAGATATCTATTCAAACTATGAAACCCCTACAAGCCTATGTTTTAAGCTGGGAATCACAAGCTACAGTAGTGCTGGTAATCTTCACTATACTCCTCAGTCTAAGAAGGGAATAGACAACCCAACAGCCAAACACTGTCATTTTGTAACATTTTAACAGGGCAACATGGAATACTGAAACGGAAAAGAACTTCCTGGTGCACTAAGTCCAGTGCTTTGCTGTCCCAGGCATGCATCATGTGATACACAGTTGTAAAACAAACAAATTTGCTGGGATTCTGGCAGATGGTAACATCACAATAATCATTTGCCCAAGCAGAATCATCAGTAGTTGTCTGATAGTGATGGGAATCTCTACTGCAAGGGTCATTGCATCAGTATCTTCACCTGAATCAAGGAAGATGTTCCAAACTGCTGCTTTGCTCAGTTTGGACAATCCAGATGGCAAGTCTCCAACATGACCACCCCAGTACATAGAATCATAGAATCACTCGGGTTGGAAACAGCCTCTGGGATCATCAGGTCCAACCTTCATCCCAACATCTCCCTAGCCACTAGACCATAGCCCCAAGTCCTACATCTACTTGTTGTTTGATTATCTCTGGGGATGGTGACTCCACCACCTCCCTAGGCTGCCTGTTCCAGTGCTTAACCACTCCCTCAGTGAATAAATTCTTCCTAATATCCATTCAAAACCTCCCCAACTCAAGGCCATTTCCTTTCATCAGTAATTTGGGAAAAGTAACTCTTGGTAATTGATACAACTTAAATGCACAGAAAACACATTTTGAATGTTTTAACTGTATATTGAAGATCGTCTTGCACAATCAATTCAAGTAAATAGACAATAGAAGTGTTTTCAGGGTACTATCTATGCACAACACTCCTGCAGCAGGA
>NW_008629113.1:5938-13381 GCF_000691845.1 Merops nubicus
ATGACATACACAAGTCTTTGGGACAGTTCATGTAGGACTTTACTCAGCCCACACAGATGTTCAAATTGGACTTGATGCAGCAGGAGTTGACTTGGGTGGAATTTATACAACTGTGTGAAATTCCCTTCTGAACATCTCCTGTAACAATCAGTCCAATACTAATTGTGAGGGCTGGGTCAGTCTTAGTTTTGACTTTTTATATTGTCCCAAGGCTGTCCATTGTCCTGTCTATGCAGATGCCTGTTCAGGAACCTCTTGGACCACACCATGAAGGGTGTAAGTGCCCTGGCTGTGCACACAGGCACAGGTCTGATGCACAGCTACTGCACTGTTACAACTAGAGAATTTTCATAATTACAACTCACTAACAAAAGTCCCATAATTCTGCTGCAGCTTTGCAGAGTATTCCAGTAGTTTTTACTGGAGGGTGGCACAAAAACTTTGGTATTTCTACAGAAACTTCATCCTCTCATAAAAGGATCATTTACTTTTTTCCACATTTACTTCAGATTGACCTGTCCATATTCATCGTTTGATGAGCTAAAATGGCAGTATTTTTATTCAATCATATACAGCTGGTTTATACAGCAACATACAAGACATCTCAGTCCCCTATATTCATACATTTCTTAAAAATTATTCAATTTTAATAATAGATCATGTTTGGAGGGTTTTTTTTGGTTGATTTTGTTTTGTTTGGTTTTGTTGGTATTTTTTTCCCCATGAAAGCACGAAGTCCCTTATTCCAAATGACTTATTTGAAAATACAAGGTAATTATTTATCTAATCTATAACACTGGATCAAAGAAACAATTGTCTGTCCTGAACTTTGCAAGACCATCACATTTTGAGACTAAATCAAGAATGGGAAAAAAAAAGTTACAATCTCAGAAAACAAGACAATGATCTAAAGGCCTTTTTCAGCTAAAGACCATAATGGTCTATTGAGGCTATAATACTGATGAGAAAAGAAGAGGCTTGAAAGTATTTTTTCTGTTTTCCAAAGTAGATGCACTCATGTCACCCAGGAAAGATGACAGTACTGAGGGACTAGCTGTTATTAGCTCAAGTATCCATCACTGTTAGCATTTAGTCAACCACAAAGCATTTTTTTTCCCCATAGTTCTTGAGTGTCTTATCAACTCTGTATTTTCATCTATCACTGTCATGGATGAATATTTGACAGTTTATCAGGAGTTCAAGATTTATTAATAAAATGAGATAAATCAAAGGCTGGTTTTAGCAGCACTTTAACAAGTGATCAAGTAACACAGCAACATAATTACAGGCTCTAGGATGGCAAGATTCACACTAACTTACTACAAGATTATCTCCAACCCCAGCATGTGTATATGCATAAACACAAAGTGCACAGAGAGAAATATTTGGCCAGTGAAACATGTAGATGTCCACACTCATAAAAGCAGATGCACAACATCAAATGCCTAGATAGGTAGAGTGGTGAGTAAAAGATTAGCCTGTAGTCAAAATTGCTCTCTTCATGTTTAGAGTAAATGCTCACAATGCATCAGCATTTCTCAATGGGCAGGAGTCGAGTCTCAAGGTGGTGTCACTTGCATTGACTCTATTGGCAGGCAGTTCTCAGAGACATCCCAGCTCAGAGGAGATTCTGGATGCAGCCCACTGCAATCCAGGAGAGCTCATAGGGTCTCATTTTGGATTGCTGTTGATAAGGTCTGAGATAATTGACTTTTGCCAGGTATTTTCGCATTTCAGCCTAACCTGAGCATTGCAATATCCTGGTTTGCACATACCCAGAACTTACTGGATCTTGGGTCCTGGTGTCTGCTCTCTAGGCCACAAACCATGTCCAAGTGCATCAGGTCATAAGAGCATTGATTGATCATCCAAGACAATAAGGAGAGGAATAAGAATGAAGTGTGTTGAGGAGACACCTCAATGCTCTGGTCCACTGCAGGAGGCAATTTGTGATTGTCCCCAGAGAACAGGGGAGGCAGGAGCTGGAAGCATTAAAGGGGGTGCCTTAACATCCTTTTGCAGCCTATACTTTTCCAATGGATTGTTGTGTGGTCCAAGAAGGAGAGTCATACCCCATATCAAGCAGCCAAGAGTTGGGGGGAATCATATCACCACAGCCAATGAATAAATGTCTAGAGTGTATTCGGGCCTTCACCTTACCCCAATTCACCTTGCTCCATAAAACAGACTTAAGTAGCTAATAAAGGACTCAAAATGGTAATTTCTTCAGTAAGTGTTAATAATGCCTGTGCTGATCCAGAGGTCTAGTAATTAGAGACTACATAGATGAGTGTCAATAAGGGTTATCACAAACTTACAGACCTCTTGGGCAGTCTCCTGGAATTGATTAAGCACTTGTTAAGCCTTCTCAAACTATGAGCATTTCTTTAACATAACAAACATTTCTAGCAGTTATTTTTTTTGCCTAGATTTGCTTTAATGACTATTACTTTGTCATTAATTAATGATTTTAAATATCATCTATTTCTGATGCAATATGGAAGTGATTTTTTATCCAACTTTTAGGATCATCTTGTGCATTGCTGCCATTTATCTTCAGTATCAGAATCTACGTGGTTACTAGGGTCCTTTATTACACTGATGCAACTGCACATAGATTTGCTCATCATTAGAAAAGTGCTTTTCTTGAGTTAATTTTATATCTAAATTAACTATTGTGTAATGCATTTTAATTTCTTAATTTCATGGCTAGCTTTTGCCTGTGATTTAAATTATAGATTATCATTATTATTTGGCATGCAGCTTCCTGTGCTTCACTGAATTTTGTTGATTGGCTTGGAGAGGTGTGGGAGTGAAGGGAGAAATCTTTACATTAAGCCAGTTTTAGCAACAGAGGAGTCATTTTCACCCAGAGTTATTCCTGTATATAGGGTTTGTGTCTAATATTCTGGTGTGCTGATTGTCTGTATTAGAAGAAAGCAATTGCAGGCACATGACCACACACATTAAAGACTGCTGTGCCTTAGAATGAGAGATGAAAGCTTGTGATTTCAAGCACATGAAAGCATTCAATGTGGGCACACTTGAGAAAGCCACAAGTGTTTTGCCAGCAGAGTATTAGTTGTGCTGTTTAGGCTTGTATCTAAGAGCATCACTACAAAAAATAAAACCAGAACAACCCAACACATCTCCTGAACCTTCATTGCCTGGCTATTGGATGATTCAAATGCACAGTTGCAAAACCACACAGTAGAGATCTGTGACAAAAAAAATGAATTTTGCCCTCTGAAAGATCATGTCTTCTTGCTCACCTTCCAGGAAAACCAAGCAATGCAAGGAAAGGTGGTCCTTTAAAATCATCTTTATGCTTGGCAAGCACTATAGAAAACTATCAGGATTTTTTTTCTTAGTGGTTAACCTTTCCAGACCATCACCAAAGCCCACTGTGATGGGCCATCATGGGCAGAAGGAATACTCCAAATTACCTGTAGACACTTAATTGCAGATGAAGTGTTGTGAAAAACTTTTTTCTGTCTTGGTCACAACAAGAACTTCATCAGATTGAGATATGCTTTGCTTGCTAAACTAAGATACTACTCAATAAAAAGTGCCCACATCCCTTTAGAAAAAAAATTTACTAACAGCTATCTCAACAGACAAGGGTCCATTGAACCCTTATCCAAAGCCTTTTGAAGTCAATACTGCTTTGGATTTTGATGGGTTTCCATTTAGGCCTAACATTAATCTCTATAAACAAAGATTCTTCTTCCTAAAATTATTGCTGCCCATTTCTTCTGCACACTTACACCATCTTCTGGAAATCTAGAAAAAAATATATGGTTTTGTTATATCACACAGTCCTTTTCTTCCATCTATTTTCTAGTCTCTTGCTACCTTTCTGGCCTACAAGTTTCACCTCTTTTTCTACAAACATAGAAAGATTCTGATACATTTGTTGTCATAATTATGTGACTGTTAAAAACAGACTAAAATTCTTACTTAGCCATGGTTCTCTCTTATTCCTTTCCTTCTCTGTCTTGCTCACTTTCTCATCTTGCCCATCCTTCATATTTCAACATAAATGTATCTCTTGCTTCTGAAGCACTCTGACCTCGTTTTCCTGGAAGATTCCCCCAACAAGCAGCTTTCACCTCATCTTGCTTGCTGTCTTTTCACAACTTCTATTTTCTCCAAATTTTTAGGGTCTTACATCCACCTAAGACATCCCTCATATGCCATGTGTCCTTTGCTCCTCTCAGTCCTTGAAAAATCCTTCCTCTTCATCCAAATAGCACTGGAGCAGAAAATAGGAGAAACCTGAAGCAGTTGTTTCTGCCTCTTCTTTTCTCTCTTGGGATGCAGGAGGCTGAAAAAAAAAAAAAAAAAAAAAAAAGGGGGGGGGGGATAAAAGAAGTCTGCACAAAAGAAAGATGGATCGCTTTAGAACAAGCTGCCTGGAAGGCCAGAGGTCTTGTTTCAAGATTTCAGATGGAGAGAAAAGAATAGAGGAATGAAGGTAGGTAACAGCTTTTACTGCCTCCTTATGGGGGAGAGAAGAGCCATCACCTGTCATCATGGCTCCTCAGCCCTGCTTTAGCTCTTTGAATGCCACTATAACACAAATAAAGAAAAGTAGTTAACATGTTCTAACTTATACTGATCAAGAGGAATGATCTTTCCTAGCACGTACATGCTAGTCCCCAGAGCACTTAACACATTTAATTTCAGCCTATACTCAGGCACAATTATCTTTTATGTGAAAGAAAAATTCGCAAGCTATGTCTATATTATCAATTATTAAACTCTGACAATTAGAAACACATTTAGCAGACCCTGCACACATCCATTCCAGAGTCCCTGTATACCTGCTTCTACCCGGGGAGAAAAGAAGATCTGAATTGGAACCTCCATTAAAAGGACAACATGCCTTCAGCATTTTCTTAACCTCTAATTGCAATGTCATCCACTATAACCCTTCAATATAAATTTTTAAAGAATGTTTCCTTCCTTTTCTTATTACATTTCAGGACACTTGGGAGAGGAAAGATTTTTTTGTATGTCACTTCAAAAGAAAAACATAATAGCTTGAAATTGAATAATGGAAAATTTGAGTGAAATAAAAAAAGTGTAAAAGATGAAATTCAGCTTGTGTTGCTTTCTTGATTAGTGAGTGTTCCTTCCTTTTACTAATAGATGGGGGAAAAATTAAGAACAAAGTACATCTCGCTAAAAAAAACTGTTGGCCCATGGAAAGGTAAATGGCTTTTCAAAGGAAGGAACAGAATCTTGGGACAACTTGAACAAGAAAAAGAAGTCTGAGAACAGATATTGCACAGGGAAGTTTTTCAGGTTAGACAGCCTGCTATAATTCTAAGAATAGTACCTGCTGTGTTTGAACAGTGATGAATCAGAGAAGGCAAAAAATTAACAAAGTCAAAGAAAATTAAATTCCAGGAGAATAAATTCTGCACAGCCTTCTCTCTAAATCAGCTAAGGTAACAGGCTGACCACTGCTTTCAAGATACCTCGTCTTGAAAGTTTTTTTTTTTTTTTCCCTAAGATCATGACTGCAATCAGAGGAAACCAAAAATCACCAAGGTCTTGGGATAATAAGAATTATTCCTTAAAACTAGGTGAATATAACAGATAAAAAAGGAGTTAGCATAGGAAAGACAAAGAGACACTGATCCTTTTATCTTCTAGAGAACTTTCCAGCTTTTTTGAAGGGAAGTTACAACAAGGTGTAAATAATGCTCCAACTTTCAACCCTTCAGTTAATTTAGCGCTTTGCTCCAAATCCATTTTTTCATTGAGGAGTTAATAGATAACTTACCATAGAAACTATACTTTATTTCCACATTACTGAAAGCACACTGTAGGGTTCAATTAGCCCTTCTGGGCCTGCGGAAGTGCCCATCTCTTACGCAACCTTGGAACAGCTAAAGAATACCAGTCATAAAAGGGAAAGGCTGAAGACTGGATGCATGTCACAGTACATCCACTAAGACCTGGAGAAAGGGTGGAAGGCCATCTACTTAGTAAATGAGACTATATGCATGCATTTTTTTTTTTTTTAAATACATATTATAAATGTTAAGGTGATTGCAAAATAAGAAACGTATTTGGAAAATAAAGCAGCCAGTTTCTAGTTTCCCCTTCTGCTATTGATGATGCTCCTATTTTCTAAAGGATAATTAAGCCCATTGTGTACCTGAATTTGTTTTCATGGCAGATCTGAATGTAATTTGGTTGGATTGTAATACAGCACATTAAGTCAGTCTGAAGAACGAGACTAAAATTGCTGAAACCTACACCTCAGTTTTTCATCTGTTCTTTTTTTGTTTGTTTGTTCAATTCCAATTTTGTTTTTCAGATGATATGCAGATGCAGAATGCTACCAAATCTTAATGATGAGTGGCTTGTGCTTAACCAGGTGCTTTACAACATTTAAAGCAATAGCTTCACTTTTGCAGATCTGAAATAAACTTCATCTTTAACACAAAAATGGATTGAAGTACTTTGGAAAAGGAAAAAATGTTTACCAACGTGTGTCAAACTTTTTGGAAAAAACTTGGCCTGAAGCCAAACAATACACATCTCTGAGCTAATGTAAATTTAAAATTTTAATTTCCCTGTTCGCTGCTGTTGATATGTACAAACAATATTTGGTGGGCACAGGCTCTAGGTAGTCTGGGTAAGTGAACCCTGGTAACCATAGAAAGTGGATCCTACTGCCTTCAACATGTGTTTTCAGAGAACTCTCAACTCAGCCGCTTCATTGTAATGAGCATATAAAAATCCTTCCTGACTTCTCAGGAAAACCTGTGTGTGGTTGTAAAGCACTTGCACATTACAATTACAATATTATGTAAGAAAACTTGCCTTTCCAAGGAAACAAAGAACCTGATTGCACCTTAAAGATACAGCTTTCCTTTGTTGCCTTTATTGAAGAGTTAGGACAGAGTTCAGCTCCAGGTATAGACCCTGAATTGCAGGCGCTTCCCTGTGAATTTCTGTGCACTGTTCAGACACCTACTCTGCCCTGTATTAATTAGCAAGGCTTGATCAAGGTTCATCAGGATAAGGTATCTCTCCTGGCTGCAAATCTCCCAGCAGACCCATTCATATCCCACAGCTAAGTGGATGCCTTGGATGCACTGTGATATCTTAAATGTCACTAAATGCCTATGTTTAGGGAGGAAAAAGGAAAAAATCAAGTCCATCCTGCTTAAACAACAAACTAGATCTTTGCACACTCTAATGGGAATTTAGACATTTCACTCATATGTCAAAACCTGTATAGAGAGACCTATGTGGAAGCACCTTGATCTTGAGCTATATCTCATCTTGACTGTGCTGAATGGATAATTCCTGTAGAAGAAAGCCTCAGAGGCAACTGTCATACAAATCTCACCAATTACATTACAATTAAAAACTGGAAAACCAAAGAACAACAAAAAACCTCCCATATGTATCAGCAGG
>NW_008629113.1:13412-30229 GCF_000691845.1 Merops nubicus
AGGAAAATTGAATATGCTACTTATAGGGAGCCTAAAGAAAATAAAATTACCAACTACTGTCAGTATTACATCATTAGTATAGACACAGGCTGTGACTCAGGCTTTTGAAATTTGACTAATGCAGTTAAAGACTGTGCTGTTTGCAGAGTCCAGCAGTATTGAGTGAACAAGAGGGCTGGCACACACTGCTACAAGTGGACATCACTCAAAATAACTGCACTACTACTTTCACTGAGTCACAGACAACTCCTTAAATGACACACACTATATGAAGAAAAAAAAGCGCCTTTTTTGGTGAATCAGTAAGACTCAAGAACTATTTTATGTATTAAGACACAGTCCTAATTATTTACAGAAAAAATTCTGGAAATAATTTTTTTCTGAGTCAGAAGGACATGGGCTGGATGGTCCAACACAGGAACTACATCTTTAATTTTGAATGCCCATTTAGCTGGACAGAGTGTTTTATTTGTGCAGAACCTGAATACAAAAAGCCCTGTGCTCATCCACAAAACTCAATCACACTTCATTAACTCAGCAGAATCATTTGAGGCCATACAATTGGGTAAATGCCCAATTCCAGACAGAAGTCTGGGGGTTGTAAATAAATGCTCAGACTTTTAATAAAGGTAGAAGGAATAACAAAAGTCCTTTGCTCACTTGAGATTTCTCTTTAGTCTGATCTCCTGCAGCACAAGAAATCTGGCTATAAATTATCTTGGTCATGATGGATTATGATGCATGGTACCCCCAGGCTGTGCCTTTGTTGCCCACTCATGCTAAATATACTGCATCAGAATTAATTTAGCTGGTTTGTGTGCTTTCCTTTTTTGCCTTTTTTCTCGTCCCACCCCAAGAGAATGCATTCCTACAAATTATTGCTGACCACTTATGAATTATTTCATGTCTCAAGTCCCCCTGCTTCCAACATCCACAGAACTCAGAAGTGCAGTTTATACCCAGGCTACAGAAAACTACAGTGTTAAATCTGCTGACAGGGAGGAACTGCTCCTATATTTTTATTAAGTTATCAGGAAGTCCTTTAAATTTTCAACAGGATGTGTTTTCTGATTGAGCAGGTTAGCAGAAGTAAGACAGACTCTAATGAATCAATCTCAGTGCTTCTTCCTTTCATGGCAACCAGTATAGATTTCTCTGTGTTCACTTAGCTGGCTGAGCTGATTGCATTTTGGGTTGATGAACTGGATCTTTCAAAACATTTAAATTGGAGAGGTAATGAGCGAGTTAGAGTTACAATTTTCATGCAACTTATACCATGGCAAGACTGTAGGTAGATGAAATAAAGGCTTCAGCAAATTTGTTTGCAAAATTCCTACTCTTTTTTCTCTCTGGGATTTTAGTTGATACTCTTCAAGACTCACAGTATCCAGGAGCAAATTTGTCCTTGGGAGGCCTCTCTGATTAAAACTAGAGCTCATTATAGCTTAGTAGAAGTCCTTTCCCATTGCTATCAACAGTACTTGTATATTTGCAATGAGAAATGTCTTGGGACTGAGACTCTCAGATATGAAATCAGTGGCCAAAATAATTAATTTGATAAAGAGGAGTACAGCTTTAATATGCTTTTTGACCAAGGCTTACAATCTAAGAGTACAGTCAAGTCTTTTCCATTTTCAAAGGAGCTTTCTAGGACAAATGTAAGGATAAAAAGGGCACATTAAATGTTTTAGCCGTGTAACTTCTGCAAATAGAACTGCTCTCTCTGGTGTAAGTTAAGAGGAACCTAAGAACCATTCAAACTCTACCAAGAGGATTTTGATCCTTCTATCTGTCCTTAGGTTTCAGAATTATGAAGAGGGTAAATGTTTTTTTTTGTTGCCTTTTCCTCTTGTGCATCATTTTTAAATCATTCTCAGTAGAATAAGATAGTTATTCTTGATATATACAAAATGAAGATTGATTATGAAACATTTAGTACATGGTTGCAAATGATCTGATACCATACAGCAATCCTGTGTTAATCCTAGTTAACTTTCTCACACCATTAGGGCAAAAGGCCAGAAATCTATAAAAAATAGGCTTTATTGTTGAAAGAGGGGAAAAACAGAGTTCCAGGGCACTAACAGTGTTCAAGTCCCTTAAAAATTTGAAGGAAAAATTCTGCTTTATCACAAACAGATGTCAATCATAAAGACATACAAGCTACATGCCCAAGAACTTCTAATATGGCTAGGAGACAGTTTACCCAGACCAAGAAAGATGCTAAAATTGAATTACCCTCCAAATCCCTCTGACTTTAAAAAAAAAAAAAAGGTAGAAGGCAAGTCAGATGCTTTCATGGCCATTTTAAAAGTCAGAAGTGTAGGATAAGTAATATATCAAGACGTTGCATCAGATATAATAATCCAGTACTTATTTTACCTTTTCTTGAAAATGGTAAGAAATCAACTACCCAAAAGTAGCAAAAGAACAGTTTGAGGGACACTAAAAATTAAACTATTCCAGTAAAATGTAAATGGGATGTCAAGGTCACTGTGACTTTATGGAAAGGTAACAGAAGAAAAGAGAAACAGTGGGGTACAAAGATGACTAGGTGGATGAGAGGGCAGACATCTATGCTGCTAGTGCCTGAAAGAAGGAAAAGTGTTATATGATAAATTAACACTGCAGAAGAGGAAGAGAAATATTGCTCATACTTAAAGATGACTTCTACAATCATTAGATAGAATATCTAAAAAAATAAATCAAAATAGTTGCTTCTTCAATATTTACTGTTTCCTCTTCTATTCTTTATGTCCATTGAAGCATTTTGCATCTGCTTGTCACTCATCACTGAGACACACTACAGGCTTTGACTTTTAATTGGATAAAGAGCTACAGATGCTTCTCCCAAAACATTTGCAGTGGACAGAAACAAACACCAACAATTTCAGACCAATATAGAAGCTAGCAGGGAGGCAGAGACCAGGATAAAGTAATTGGCACTTTGTCAAGCACATAGCACTTTTTGTTTCTTTTATAATGGAGGGAGATAAAAAGCTATTAGTGATAGTGATCATATTTCCAGGCTCATCAGATAGAATTTGCAGAGCAAAGAAACAGATAACACATTTCTGAAGTTATTCTTGCTATAGTGAGATGTGCAAACCACAGGGGTTGCCATCAACTTTGAGTTTCAAAAGGCTTTTGATAAGGTCACATATCTAAGGTAATTGGTTACAGGAAGCACAAATATTCCAGGAGTTATATTTAAGTTTTTAAAGCTCAGATGGAGTCCACATATGAAACTCTCCTCAGTTTTTAACTGATATGGAAAAGCTGAATATCAGCTCAGAGGGGCAGAAGTAGCTCCCACTTCATTGACTAAATGTAACTCTCATTAAAGTCAACAGGACATCAGTGTTCTTTATGCCTTTGAAATTTCTGGCAGCAAAATTTGAAAAAATATTTAAAAGATCACTTTTATTATTCATATTTTCAAATTTTAGCTCAGATTAGTTTCTTGCTTAGCTGGAAGTAGAACTATTCCATCTCCAAAGCATATTGAGGTCAACAACTGTAAAAAAATTAATGGGTCTTGTTGAAACATAATTAAAAATGGCTTTAATAGAAAAGTAACATCCATTTTCAGGAGACAGGTGAGAAAACAGGAAGGCAAACAACCAAACATTTCAAAGTGCCTGCACCCTGTGATAGTAACAATTCTGTTTTGCAAAGACTGCACAGGGTTTTTTTGTTGGCAAGGACAGCCTGTGTAAAGCTGATCTTGTGCTTGAGGCTTTAGAATAGGAATTAGGAGATCAAGAATCAAGTTTTAACTCCACGAAGGATTCAAGTTATGACTGAATAAACTAGGACACAATTTTGTTGTGTCCTGCATGATAAGGGCTAATTTGGACCCAGGAATCATTTAAGCGTGTTAATGTGATGCTAGCATGCTAAGCCACAGCCAGTACATTTTAGTGCACAAACAACTTCAAAGGATCTTTGGGACACGTAAAAGGACATGTGGCTTAGAGATAGTTTGCTTTCTTCTGCCATGGCTACGTGGCTTTTGGTCAGGTCAGTATTGGTAGAGTGACATTAAATATGCTTGGTGAAATGGGTGTTAGAGTATTAATAGAGTATAATATACACTATTAGGAATGGACATTTACAAAGCTGACAAAATAAATGTTATTAATCTCCATTGACAAGAAAATACTTTTCATTCTTCTCAACATTTTCCTTGAAAGCATATTCCACCACCACAAAAAAATTGAAACAAAGCAAGCCCTAGACTCATGGAAGTAAATGGAAACTTGATATTTCCTGAAGTTATTTTTAATTTTGATTAAAAATAAAGCAAACAAAATGACAGCGGTGTTAAGGAAGTGAAATACCAGGTGTAATATTTTGTCCAATCTAAATCTCTGTGTATAGATTTGTTAATCTATAATGTGACAGTTGTAACTCCTCAAAAATAAGAGAAAGGAAGAAATGCAAGCCCTGCAGATTTATTTCAATGTACATGTCAGTTGGTTTCAAAACAGTGTCAAATTCCATAGTTTCATCAGTAAGATGAGTAATTTTTCATAAGAGTTTAAGTATTAAAGTTTAGCATGAATACTAAAATAATTACATAATGTGTTCTCTTTGCAAGTTTGTATTAGTGTTCAGCAAGACAAGAAAATATATACTCCTTGTTACAGAACACACCCAAATTCTGTATCTTCACCTTGACCTTCCAAGCCAGTGGAAAAGAAGTGCCTCATTCAGTCTGACTTATCTCTCAGGTGCAAGTGCTGCCTCTCTTCTGTAGTCAGCTATATTTTTTATCACAGGCTTATCAAGTAGGTCACTCTAATTTTGCACGTGAAGTGATTTCACCTTCATGAATAGTGATGAGTCAAACAGGCTTAAAAAGACTCTGAACAGTTTGATTAGGAGTGCTCCAACTGATGGATCAAAGATAAATTTGACCAGCAGCTGAAACTGCCACTCTCAAGTCTGCTTGATCCTGGAACTTGTTCAGTTGTAATTCTTGCTATTGTCAGTGTTTTTTCTTGTTAAAAATGAAGAAAAAAAAAACAGACCAACCCAATAATTCATTTTAATTTACCAGTTATTACTAAGATCTTATTTTGTTAACTAAAGAGGGAAAGTCTATGGCTTGTACAGCAACTTGTACTATGGAATGGTTCCCTATTAAGTCTTAAAATATAACCATAGTGTGAACAATTGTAATAGTTTATTAAATGTATGTCCTGGGATGGGCTGGGACAGGGTTGGTTTACACCTGGAGCTGGGCAGGAGCTCCAGTCAAGGGGTTATTTGCCGCCATGTTTGGAGCAGGGCCAGTTTCCAGTCTGGGGTTTCTGGGTCCAGGGAGTGCAAGCTGTGGTTGCAATCTGGAGCCCATGCAGTGATCTTTGTTCTTGCACTCTTTGTTATATATAGTTATATCTATTCCTACTGCTGTTTATTGTTCCTTCTGCACTACTGTGTTAAATTCTCCTTATCTCAGCCCATGGGGGTTTGTATTTTTCTCCCTCCCATGCGTGGGGTGGGGGGTGAATGAGCAGCCTCATCGTGCCCAGCTCCTGCCTAGGGCTGAACCACCACAATGTATAATTAATTCAGTTGTCTCCTGTTAAGAAAACATTGTTTGATAATAGGAACTGCAACAGCAAAAAAGTGGGTTGCATCAATAATGCACAACTTTTAGAAAAGATAGCATAAATTAAAAATTAAGACAACATTTAAGGGGGGAAATTAGGGACCTGGAGAAGTGAAATAACACTTCCAGAGTTAGGATGAGACTGACTTCTCTAAAAGCACATGAGAATATGGAATGCTGGCCTGTCTAGCCTGCTTCTTGGTTGCAGCTCTTCCAAAGGACACACCTCAAAACATTGTGTACTCATGACTCCCATGTGGGTTTATCAGCCCAGAAACATGCCATCGAGTGCACAATAGAGATGGATCCTCTGCTTCCCGAGTCCCAGACTTACACAGTGAATTAATGGGCCTTGTAAAAGAAATGGTTAATTATGGAGGTTAGGACTACATTTCATTCCCCCCACCCACTCCCTCCAACCCTTGTTTATCCCTAAGTTCTTCTTGGAAAGTTAGAGAATATTTGATTAAGTTTTTTTCCTCCTTACTGTGCTACTTTGATACTAAATACATAAACAGAAGGAATGGTGACTAATTTCCATTTCTTTTTTGTGTAGGGCTTGGTTTTTAAAGATGTGTAGTGGTTAACTTTAATCAGTTTTAACTAACTCAGCAACTAAAAATGCCATTGACAATATTCCCCACCTCAAACCCATGAAAGCAAATTTAATTCAAAGCTCAAGACTAATTAGTCCCTGTGTTTCATTCTTTAACCTGTGAATAGCAACTTTTTCTGCTACTGGACATAGGACTCCAGCTCCTTTTTTAAGCCTTAACTTTCCCACTAAATTAAATAGTGCTAAAGGAAGTCCCTGGGAACAGTGATGCTCCCTGGCATAGCCTGTGCATGGCCCATCTGGTATATCCCCTGGGTACCAGATGTAGCATAGCCTCAGGCCCATTCCCAACTTGTTTTGTGTGTGGTCACCTTTCCACAGGGGAAGGGAATATAATGCTAGGGGTGTATGTTGTTCTCTGCTGTTAGGACTTAATGCTGTGAACCAGTCCTAGGCTCATATACTTTAGTGAAGCCACTGCATGTGTCAGCCTGGAGAAATGCTAGTTCTGCATGATGCAGAATGAGCCCTACCCTGTTACAGATAAGCTAGGTCAACATTCATACAAAAGAACATTCAAAGCTATCTACTTTGTCTCCTTTGCATCTATAATAACCATCTTGCACGGCACTTGCTTGCTGCAAAGTGTGGCCATTAGTTTCAGCATAATGAAAGGCAAGAAAGCCCATCAGGAACCAGACGTAGCAGTGCCTGCACTTCTCTACATGTGTTCCTTTAACAGCAAAATCTCTGTCCTGGCAACATCCTGTTCACAGGACAATCCCAGCAGCACAGGGAGACATCTGCTTGTTGCTTTTTACAGATACCACAGTCCAGTCGTGCCTTACTGCTGTGAGGCCCTTCTGTCCTACTAGCTTGATGCTTCCTTTACAACCAGCCTCACCTGTCAGTAATACCTTCTGTCGTGGTTAATAGGAACACAAACTACTTTCATTTCAGATCCCACTGCAAGGAAGAAACAATCTGCTGAAGACCTCAAAATTTCTTTTGTTAGCAGCTGGTCTTCAGACAACATGCAGGCTGGTTTAATAAGTGACTGGTGATTTATGAGGATAGCCAGAACATCCAGAAATGTCACAGCAACAGTAACAAAGAAATAATTAAAAGACATCTCAGCTGGGGCTCAGTGAATATTGAGAAATATTTATATCTTGTCCAGCTATTGAAAGAATTATTTCAGCTTTTCTCCATCATGAAAGTTTGTACCCATCTTCCAGGAAAAGTCCTAAATTATCTTGGTGTAGGTCATTGCACTCAGGTTGGAGGCATCACTCCCACTCATCAGATCTGCCTGGCAGATCTTCCACTGTATGCAAAACCAGTCAAGATTTTTACCATGGTCCAGTGCCCTGAGTGTCAAAACCTGGTCCTGGTTGCCAAGGCTGCTCATGTACTTTAGGCAACTCTTTTCCCATCATAAAATAAGAAAGAATAAACAAAAGCAACAACTCAGTCCCTGGCATACAAAGCTCTGTATTGTCCTAACATCTCTCTCCCTGCCTTTTGCCCAGGAATAACTCATTTGCCCTGGCAAAGTTTCAAAGGAGAAATTTAAAAAAAAAAAAAAAAAACAAAACCAAAAAAAAAGCCACCTCTCTCTGCCTGCAACCCTGTCCCTAGCAAAGAATTTGACTGGAGTTTTGCACTTCTTTGAAGAGATCAACACCCATAGTCAGGCCTCCTGCTCCTGGAAGACAGTGTGGTAGCCAGCCTGTTATACACAACTTTAATTCAGTTTGCATTGTATTCCTGAGGGTCTGAGGGTCCTCACCAGAAGATAAGAAACCCTGGTTTCTGAAACCTGATAAAACTTATTCTAAACTCAAGTGCTTCAAGTCTAAGTAGCATTTACTGTAGTAACCCTTCTGGATTCAGGTGCCCTAATACTACTAAAGTCCCACTTCTAAAGTCCATACCCCTTCTTAGTGCTGGCTCCAAACAACTACCCAGAACAAGCAGGATGAAGAAAAGTCTGAGTGCTGCTTTGCTGAGCCAGCACTCATTCCTCACTCTCTGGGCAAAAAAAAACCCAAAACATTTTATTGAAGCATTTTGTCTTCGTGAAGCAAGTGATACATGCTTTGTGGCAGCATATCCTTTCCAGGCTGTGAAATACTAATTAACACCAATTCCTCTAAAAAATGTTTTGTCTCCTCTTACTTCACTATTAATTCATATATAATATTGACAGGGAAATGAGAGGTGGTTTATTTCTTCTCTTTTTCTATAGCAATATTCTAATTTATACAAATGAAGGCACAATTAAGCAGCCTGACATTTAATTACAATCTGCGTTTCGTGTAAGCAAACATTAAAACTGAGAATGTTAATCTTGAATGCAGAAATAGTCACAATGCAACAAAAAAACCCAAAGCAAGTAGCATAAAGTTTGCTTTCTCCACTGTTTTCTTCACATAGTTTTGCTCACGTGGTTCTGCAGAACTGTGACATAGGCAGTCACTGTTTCTCATGCTTGCTCAGTAATAGAATATGAGTGGGATAATAGGGACAATATTCTCAGCTAGTTTTAAGTCATCATAACTCCCAGGCAAACCCAAGCACTGGGAGGAGAATGGATTAACCTGGTGTAGTGGGAGGTGTCCCTGCCCATGGCAGTAGGGTTAGAACAAGATGGTCTTTAAGGTCCTTTCCAACCCAAACCATGCTATTATTCCACAATCATCACTGTAATAATTGAATGTCTTCCAGCAGTAAATCAAATAATGTGACTAACTTTGGCCACATGCAATTTATTCTCTCTCATCTTCTCTCCAGAGAGAAATATGTTTTTGTTTGCTCGTGTTTCATGTGCACAGAGCTTTGTGCTACTATTAAAGAAAACATTTTTAAAAATAACTGAAAAACCCAAGCTGAGAGTTTGGAATCAGCCATAAAGGTTTGTAATTATCCTTTGCTATATGATATTTCATTCTGAAGATATGAAAGGGAAGAGTTTATTTAATATCCTTGAATTAAAGAATTTCACATTTCTGAGGAAAAAAAAAATTATCATATAGAGCACTCAGTCCAGAAATTTTGGTGACATTCTCAATGTCCAGACATAATGACTGCTACGCTGTCTTGGGCATGCAAGACAGTCCCTCCTTTCATTTTCCTATTGACACAAGTTATGAGTGCAAAGTACAAGGACAGGTCACGTACCCAAGGCAAGGCTTCACATCCATGACAAAACCAAGGGGAGACTCCCTGGCTACCACTTCATTGAAAGTATCTTCCAGGCCAAACTGTCTATTCTATACTTCTTGAAGATCTTTGAAAAGACCCCAGTGAGCATTTCCAGAAGAGGAACCCTTGAAAAACCCGTGGCTTTGAAGCACCTTTGCCATCAGAGCACATGCAGCTGCCACAGAGAGAGGTCATGGCATTCTATGACAGTCCCAGCTATGCCACACAGATGATGACATCATGCAAAAATAACTGAAGAACTCATAAAAGTTGACATCAAGATTTGTCTAGGCTGCTCTAAGACTGAACTTATTTTAGCTGTACTAAGAGCTATTTAACTGCCAGGTAACTATTGCCTAAATTAGTTTAAAGTTATTTAAACTAAAACATGTGTGTAGTCATAGTGTAAAAAACATCAGGTCTTTGTTCTAAGAAGGAAAAGGTGGTGATGTAGCTTCAAACTGTAGCTGCTAACCAATGAGAAAAGCAGACTAGAGTAAGAACTTTCTCTCATAAGCATCATGTGAAGATGAGTAAAGAACCTGAGTCATTGGTAAAGCATCATAATCTCCTTGGGAAAAACAAGCAACATTGACCTTGACACTAAGAGAGACACTGGAAGGCTGAATGTAACAACAAAAAAGAGCAAATGCTTGGGTTTGTCTAAATAAAACTTAAGGGCATTATTAACCATAATTGTATAGCAGTATGCCTGGCCTAATCAAAAGAACTAGAGTGGGTTTGCTGAGAAAGTGAATGCATTAATTATACTAAAAGGAGATTCTTAGCTCTGCCAGTCAGATGGCCATAACAAGGTTTTCCTTGTAAAAACAGCTGGGATTTGTAAGCTGCTTGATCTCAGTCAGAAGACTATGTATTATGGACTTGGAGAGATCAAGGGAAGGATTCAGTTACCTAAACACAGGAGTTTAATGCCCTTTGAGACCTGCTGACTGCCTTCTAGCTCCTCTGGTTTATGGATTTCCCATCAATTCTGGGTCATATCTGCCAGCTCATAGCCATATGATCCCCTGACTACACACCACAGCTTTGATTGCACACGGACCTGAGCACCCAGAGTGACCACAGACAATTTTTCACTTCTTAGGACGTGGCATTACACAGTTCCATATGTTGGCTGCTTAGGCAAAGAAGGAAATCCATCATAACCACCTTTTCACCAAATAATATTGAACTGGTTGGTTTGACTCAAGATCATGTTTTTATTTGTACATCTCCTTTGTGTCTGACAGAATTAAAAACATTATGGGGACTTAATATGCAGAAGGTGTCAGTTTATTGAAAGGCTTTTATCTTCATATTTTGGAGCTGGTAATTACTTCTCACGAGTGAAACAAAAGGTTACTGTCTGCTCTGGCTGCTTTTCATTTCCCTTCAAACTGAATGTGACTCCAGACTGCTATGTTTTCTTGGCAATGATTTTACTAATATAGCAGGTTGTTACAAACCAGTGTTATTCACATGATACAAAATTAATTAGAAAAAGTCTGCTGTAATTTATAAATATGCAATTATGGTTAAGCGAATAAGAAGCTGAGACTTTGCAAGGTTCCCAGTGGGTTATTAGCACAATTCCAGTGCATTCAGAAGAAGGAGTCATTGATTTGTCCTCTAATGTAAAAATGTAATTTGCCTTATTCTATGAGGAGTTGCAAATGTATTAAAACATATTTCTGGAGTTTGTTCAAATTAATCATTATGAAAACAAAGGAATGTGTGGAAGAGCTGTTACAAAAAAAAAAAAACCAAACTCCATTGCCACCAAAATACCCTAATTACTTCCCATGACCAAGTAAGCATTTTCCAAATAAGCAAGAGGTTATAAGCTTCACGTTGCTTTATATAGTACCCCAAATATTAAATTCAAAGAGATCAAAGCTGAGAAAAAGTAAACAGGGCCCCTTATTCTGTGTCCCCATCTGCTCCTTGTTGAAAGTTTGTGTTTCTATCCCTTTTTTTCACAGGCTCTTCTATGACTCTATGATCTACTCGCTTTAATTCCTGAGTACCAGAGGTCACAGCATTTCCCTCTCTGATTCTGACCTTAATTCATGTCTACCTTCCCCAAACTGTTTATCCTTCACCCTTTATTGTGAGATATATATATATTTATTTTTTTAATAAATGAAAACCCATTATCCAAAATTTATATCTTCTCTTATCGAGGTCCTTTTTTCCTTTCTGTATTAAGACAACAAAACATCATAGGCCTCAACAGAAAGAGGTTGTCTCTACCACAGAAATAATGCACGTTATTACTTGACCATTCCTTTTCCTGACTATTTGCCCAACATAGAAAGATATTATTATTAACTAACAAACCATCACCTAAATTCCTCCCTCTGACCTTGCATCATACACTAGAGATCAAAGGTACCAAAACACTGGAGAGAGGAATAAATTGACACACTTACTGCACAGGATGTGAAGAAGGGAGCAAGCTGACCAAGGATCCAAGCCACAGGAGATAGAACCAGCCAGGCCATGAGTCCAGTTATGTGGTAGTTTCCCAGAGAAAGACTCATCATTATTCCCCATCATCCAGGAACTCCACTTGATGTGAAGAGTCAGGGAGCCCTTCCAACAACCAGAATCCTCACACAACACATACATCAAGCCTGTCAATCCCACTACTGGCAGACAGTTCTTATGTAACTGGTTTCTTGCCCCACCTCCAAGTTAATGCTGAAGGTGGGGACACCTGGTGGTTATCTCCTCATCAGTTCCCACCCAAGGCCTGACCCTGGGTGGAAACCAGTCAGGAGGGTTTTTCTTGCCTGGTCATGGCCATCATCCATATGCCAACCCTCATTCAGGGCTGGGGGTCTAAACCCCAACACTTCACCCTTGCCCGTAGTCATTGGTTTACACCCATGCACAGTGTTCTTTCACCCAACGATACTGCTGTTATCAGGTTTGTTAGTTATCGAGGTCACAGGGGACAGAAACCTAGGCAACACAGTTTTAATCATTCACATTCTATAGACTAAATACAGGAAAGAGTTCTCAGCCCTCAGATGCCCTCTTACAGTTTGTTTGAGATGCCTGGACAAGATGTTCTGGTACCAGACTTCATAAACCAGCTTGTACTGAAAACTGATGCAGTTAAGAATACACTTGAGTAAATAGAAAAATAGCAAGAGTAAAAGAACATTACTGTGGCCTTCCTCATTCATATCAGGCTAACTTTAATACAGGTATTTTGACTTGATTCCTCATTAAAGGCATGCCTACTAAATCTGTAAATGACAATTGCTCTTCTCAATGGGATGGCAATTTCCCGTTGATTTCAAGGGGACCAAAGTTTCCTCTGGCATGTCTGTAGATTTAATTAGCCCTTTTCATCTCAGCTAGCTGGTGTAAATCTGGACTAGCTCCAGAGACCTGAACAGAGTTGGAGAAGCCTGAAAACATCAAATAATATATGTTTGACTTGTAAAATTGGAAGAATGAGTAGAAAGAAAACCAAATTGTAACTGCAGGACTGATTGTAAGCTGTTCTAAGCTCACACTCTTCTGTCCTTTGAGCTGTTTTCATGGAAATAAATAGTCTCTAAAGACTTTAGATGCACAGTAAGATCCATAATACAGAAGTATAGTCATTCTAGCATCCCTAAATGAACGTATCTGGACTGTACCTGCAGAAGACAAAACAGCTCAACAATTATTCGTGATGTTTGTTAGCTGAATGGGAATGTACAGTGATGCCACTCTGACAGCTGCTTCTCATTTAGTCACCTGAAATCAGCTAGGTCTTAAAATCTTTTAACCAGGTGAGTTGCTTACTGGATCTAACTTTCTTGCCCCATTTCTTGGCTTAGCCTTAAGGGAAGAAAAGAAAAACATTGAAAAAAAAACTGTAGGTGAGTGAATTCCAACTGGACTAACAACAAGCTCTGATTCTGAACACATCAAAGAGAGTTTGCTTCTCACTTTAGAGGAGCTGGAGCCCCTTGTAAGCAGTGGCTAATTCAGGGCTCTAACAGAGCCTAAATCACATGTCTGATGTATGTAGGTACCTCTGGCAGCTGGCAGAAATCAGGTTCATCACCTTGATTCACATTTCTGCCTCCTATTCACACAAGACTGTCTAAGGGGAAAAAAAGAACAAACAAACAAAGCCAACAAAAAATTTGAGTCTTAGGAAGAAGGAGGAAGTTCTGAATCCTTTCAAGCACATGTTGCCAAGGAAACCCCTCCTTGTTAACTTTTTCATTGTCTCTCTGTCTTTGTGAAGAAGTGACATCAAGGGTCTCTTGCTGTATAGATGATGACTTATACATTTTTAAATATATTTTATTTAATTGCAAATGTAATTTTTTTCAGATTGTGTTAAATTTTAAGGTCATCATGGAGGAAGAGTTCAGAAAGGAAATTAGTGCAATTACTTAAAAGTTTTATGCCAATGGAGAGCAAGAATGTGAATTTGTTCTATATAAAGAATCAGAGCTTCAGTAATTGAAACAAATGAGAGGTTACCTTCATACTAATACTTCGTAAATCCTGTGCTGTTGTGACAGCCCTCAGTAGCACATGTATAATGTTAGGAATAATCAGAAAAAAAGTATTATTTGATTCAAGACTGTGTCTTAAACTTATGGTGAATCACATTCCTTCCTACTTCTCAATAACCGCTCAGCAAAGATTGGTGAATTAAAAGCAAAATAAGGTAAAAATGAGTTATTTCCCTATTTTAAAGTTCAGAGAAATGACAGAGGTGAAGGCTGAACAATTAATTTGACTGCATAAAACCAGTAGTTTTGTTTCCCCTCCATGTGACTAGAGGATACACACTAGGTTATAGATCCCAGAGAAAAGTCTGGTATCTTTAAAGAGCAGGACAAGTCTCATTCCCCCAGTGGCCCAAACACTATGGGAGCTGGTGAGCAGCATAATGATGACAAAGACAAAAAAGTTTATTTAAAACCCTCCTGCTGCCAGTATTGTGACATTTTCCCCAAGACTACTCTAAAATCATATTTGTCCATTCTTCTTGTTGCTTAAAGCCCATTTCTAAAGGGAGTTACATGGTTCCTATATTCAGAAAACTGTACAGCAGTAAAGACTTGTAAATAAGCATTATTGACCCCAAATACTTTTCCTGTTGCTTGTCTGTGTTTAATACAACACTAAAATAAGAAGAATATTCACTAAGAGTGTGAAAATCACCTTGTTGTAACAGAGGGCTGAAGTCCTTTGGTTCGTCCACTAAGTGTGCCTGGAATGACAGAGACAACTTCCCCTTTCCAGGTTTGCTTGCTCGTTCTTTCTTTCTTTCTTTCTTTCTTTCTTTCTTTCTTTCTTTCTTTCTTTCTTTCTTTCTTTCTCTCTTTCTCTCTTTCTCTCTTTCTCTCTTTCTCTCTTTCTCTCTTTCTCTCTTTCTTTCTCTCTTTCTCTCTTTTTTCTCCTCTTCTGTCCCACTTTTCTTCAGACATTTTCTTCTGGAGGAGAAACCATTGGCTTGGAATTTCTCATCTTTATGAAGGAACAAAGCCACTGGTGTGTGTATCCTCAGGGAACACTGTAATCATGTAGGTTTTATCCAGAAGAAGAATAGGGAGCAGAACTACTCTCTGCCTACTCCATTGCTGAGCTTTAAAAAAAAAGTGTCCAAGGGTTTCCTATGGTCCCTGCAATGGTAAGCATCCATGAAGAAAGGCTGTTTGTCTCCTCCAGGTAATCAGCTTAGCACAAGTTTGTTCAGCCCTGTCTGAAGCAAATGTTCTGCTTCTTGGATCATAGTAATGCCAATACCCTACTGTCTGCACAGCTTGACCGCCACGAAATCTGGAGGGAAGCTGATGCTGAAGATCACAAGTGAACTCGTACTCCTTAGGTCAAGACCTTTTTCAGATCTGAATCCTGAGTAAGAGAGCTTTTCATTTCTTTGAGGATGTGGAAGTGAACAGGTTTGGGGTATCATTCCATTCCTACGTCTTGCCATGAGTGCTGTAATAGATGGTGAATATTTTGGTGAAGTTTTCAGTACACGTCTGCTCTCCAAAATCTTTCCAGTTCTTTTCACACTACATTCACAGACTGTATGATTTACACCCAAAGCTTCTGAAGAATCTTGGCCCCAGTTTCCTCACTGTGCCATCCTGTATTGGGCAGTTACCCATTTATATCCAGGGGCATATCCCATAGACTTCACGATAAAACCCTTTACAATTCTTAATTTTCAAATGACACAGCTGTCATTCATTCGTTGAAGAAGCTAACTGAAGGCATTAGAACTAGACAGTCTTTGGGAGTTTTGTGTACTCATTTGCAACTCTGATCCCCAGCCAGAGTTACAATGCATTTCACAGAATCACAGAATTAAATTCCAGATCATATAGTAAAGAGAAGACATAGCACTGAAGAACAACATAAAGGTGATAAAAATAAAGGAGAAAAAGTGAGAGAGGGAAATAAAGAAATATTACGACACAAAGGGATTTGGTCATTGTTTATCCCTAGAAGCAAAAAATAATTCTAAGCAAGTTAAAATGCAGCACAAAGATGGTCAAATCTGGGCAGAAGTAGTGTAATGTCAGAAAGAAAAGAATGAGTCCTGTGCATTCCTACATTTCACACCAGGCCTCCACTCAATAAATCAACACACAAGTTTAATTGCTGTAACAAATGAATATAGCAAGGGGAGTCAAATTCTGCTGGGTAATGCGGTCATCCAGCAAACTCCTGGCTGGCAGAAATATTTAGGTCAGTAATTATGGACCAGTGAGCAGAGGCAGTCTCTAGTGTGAGAGCCTAGATGGAAGTCTCACAGTGTAATCTCTGTCTAAGAAAATATCAGCTTGAAAGTGTGTCTGGCTTCAACATCCTTCTTAATAACCTTTAGCAGAACAGGAAGGTATTAAATAAAGTGGTAATTAACAAGAGTGACAGAGAAGAGAGTAGGATTTATTGCTGGGTTTTCCACTTTGCTTGATTATTTGGTTGGTTTTTAGCTGTAATTCTACTTTTATTTTTAAAGCCATCTTCACAAAGGAAGCATTGAGTAACTGAGATTTTAGAGTTAAAAAAGAAATGAGATAAAAGTTTGATAAAACTAGTATCCCAGATAAAGGAGGTAGGACACAGCTGCATCCTACATTCTCCATCACCTCAACCACAGTCTGTCGTGTGGAGATGAGCACTCAAAGGGAGTGATAAGGTAACAAGGTCTGGAGGATGCAGAATAATTAAGGAACGGTGCCCACATCAAAGCAGAGGTCTCAGCAGTGCTGAAATCCTTCAGTCCAGTGTTATATGGTAAAGTGGTACTTATACATGAGGTGGAACTTCTGTAGAGGGAATTACAGATATAGAAAAACACTCTGCATCCTCAAAATATGTACTTCCCTAAGCAAAACTGGTGTCAGTTCCTGCTCTGAGCAGGAAGGGCAGTGTCGTTACCGACACCCGATC
>NW_008629114.1:0-34956 GCF_000691845.1 Merops nubicus
GAAGTCACCCTGCTTTGGAGGCTGGGTAACATCAGCCAGTTCCTATGCAAAATAGGACTTAAATATCAATTTTAAACTGACCCATTGCTGTCTGGGAGTTCTTGGGTTCCCCTGGCTGTAATAGGCTGTTTTACATGAGGATCTAAATTTCTCCTTGGTCATCAGATTTGTACCGTTTGCATTTTGTTCAGAGGTTGTGTTTTACAAGAAAATTCTCACATAATAAGGGGTCAGATTTTTGTTCTTGCTACACTTGTTTCTGGTTTGCTTTGTTTTGGTGTTTTTTTCCATTGCAGTTCCAGTGCTTCCTGAACACTTCTTTGGATTTGCAGCAGTTTGACACAGCAGAGCAGTATGATGTCCTGCTGTGGACCTTACTGCCTTCCATACGTCCATGTAAGAGTCAGCATCCTGAAGTCAGCAGATGTGTGCTGCCAGAAGGCTGTTTTAGCTGAGAATATTTTGTAGTTGCTGCTCCTGAATTCCACATAGACTACTCAGCTTCAGTGCAGACTAGACCATAAGCATGAAAGGGTATAGATAGAAGTATTAGTCAAATATGACCTGATTATAAGCTGTACCAAAAAAAACCCTGATGCATTCTCTTATTGTCAACCATAATGCTTATTTAAAATGACATATACTGCTGAGGAGAAGCATTTAGTAACTGAAATCTAAGTGGTGACTAAGAAGCAATACATATGCAGCAGCATTCTTCCAGCTTTGTGTTTCAAAAAAACCATCTCTGACTCTCATAGTGATAGCTATTGACAGTATTGGAAGTAGCTTTTTTGGTGTTCTTATTCCTCTGATGCTATATTAATTCTTTATTCTTTGGCATTCATCAAGTCAGTGGTGTAGGATCATCTTACTGCTCACCGTTTGGTTTTTCACTCCTTCCCTGTGGCCACTGTCCCTGCTGGATGACTCTGGGTTTAGTTTGGTTCCCAGCCTCACCAGCAGCACTGTAAAATCCAACCATAGCCCTTGAACAAAACAAACCTGCTCTATTAAAAAGCCAAGCTGGAGCCATCCAGACTTAGATTTGGAAGGGAATGGAAAGATGGGCTGTGATTGACTGTAAGCTCACTCATTGTTATGAAAAACTGGTGGGTATTTAGTGTCCTGACAGGCTGTAAAAGCATGGTGAGATCACAGAGAGGCCCAGGGTCCACCTCCCTCCACAGGCAAGTTGGTGCTTTGCTTCTGCTGCTGGAAAAATGGTGTGGTGGTTCTGAGGCTTCAGGCTGTACTTTAGATAGACTGCTGCACAGAGAACACAACTGAACCATGCATTGCTCTGGAAATTGCTGAGTTTGTATCCAGTCACCTTCATTGGGGCTGATTTACTTCATCCAGTGTAACTGAAGGAACAGTCCTGTTCCTGTGACTGTGGAGTAGTCCCTCCACTGGTGCTGTTTGGTTGAGAGCCTTGGATTCCACTCTGCTGCACTGACTTGCCCTGGGGTGGATCTCACCTTCTATATAAAGTCAGAGACTATGACTTTCAGATTTGGGAAAGGGTCTAGTGTTGGATTCTCTCTTTCCAAGCATTGTTACTTGAAAGAAATACAAACCCACACATGTTACAAAAGGCTTTGGTGCCTATGAAGTTTTGTATATTAATCACAACCTTTTTGTAAAGGGATATTTGTTTCTCTTTGAAAAAGCCTTTCTGCAACCTTTACCTTTTTCTTCCCTTTTTTTCTGCAAGTAAGTGATCTCTGAATTTAGAGCAGCTGTATTTCTATGCTGATACAATAACCACAGCTTGGATATTGCCTCTATTCTAAGCTGTCCACAAGTACTTAGAATTCTCTTGAAAACTGACCTTTGTGCTTAAAATTCCAATGCTTGACCTCTAGTCCAAAAATGATTTCTTTCTCTCCCAAGAGATCTCGATAAAAATCTATATGACTAGGTTTATTTTATCTGACTGTTGGCAACAGGAGTTGGTAAGGGAGGGGAAGTCAGTAGCTCAATTCCTTACTGGAATTAAATCCTTGAGAAAATAAGGATAATCCTTCATTTGAAGTTTACTCAGTCGGTTGCTTCACAGTACTTAGCTTGCTCTGTGTCAGACTCCATAGTTTTTGTACTTGCTTTCCTCTCCATGAGGAGGCCTAGAAGCTGCTCATGCTGCATGAACAGCCAGTGGTAAACAGGCATGGAGGTGAGCCATGACAGGCAGAGACACTGTAGCTGCAGGTAAAACTTTACATCTTAGGTCTAAACATCTTTGAATTTCAGGAGAAGGCTTGTAGCAAAAGTGGTTTTTATTCCAGAACTGAACACATACTTCTCTTTCACCTGAGCAAGATGCAAAACTATAAGAGGGCCTGTCTTTTAGATCAGTGTTGGACCTTGTCCAAAATCTCATCTCATTTGGCACTGTCAGGCCTAAACACCAGCCTAGTTCAGCTCTGTACGTCTGCACTGCAGTTAGTAGCCGGGTGAGAAGGAGGCTCCAGCCTGCTGTGATCAATCAGGCTGATACCTCAATTCACTAATTTGAAAACATCTTGGTTACCTCTGCTCTATGCTGCTATCAGTTTTAGGCAGCTTAGCTCTTGCTGGGCACAAGAGGAGTGTTGGGATGAGACAGCCTTGGTCCTGTCAGAGCAGTGTTCCCTTCCTCTCTTGCTGCACTGTGCTGTGGTAGATGTTCAGTGGACAGTTTCAGACGTGCTGCAGCAGCTGACTTCACAATCACCAGTAGCAGGACTGGTTTTTTAACTCCCAGTATCTGAATGCCAAACTTGAGCCATTGGTTGGTTTTGATGCTAATTTAGGGATATGAATCTATTCCCACTCAGTGTGTATAGATCTGTCACATATACCTGTTGTGTTTGTATATTGTACAAACCCTCAACTGAATGCAAAGGAGCATCAAAACCCTTTTCTCCTTTTACTTCCTTCTGCATTTAAAACTTTGTTCCCTTTATCCAGATAACACACATCCTGGTATTAAGAAAAGGGGGCATTCTTAATATATTATCATCTCTGTGCCTTTCAGCCTCCTGTGTTTGTCTTAATATTTTTTGCTATGTCTCTTTTTAGTCAAGTCTTCAGTAACTGGCAGTCTGTGTATTTTCACTCTATCCTGCTATGATCCTCCAGCACTCATGGTTCTTGCTGCTTGTCTGTTCATGTTACCTATTTCTGCTGTGCATTTTTGATGCCAGTATTCCAGCTGAGGATGTCTCCTTGGCTCATACATTGGCATTATCTCATTCTCAACTGTAATTTTTGATGTCGTTGTTGAACGTTTTGGTGTCACTTTTGATTACCTCTGCACATCAAGTTGATATTTTTGTTACGCTGTCCCGAGGAGTGGTAACTTGTCTTTTCATGAATGACTCCAGGTAAGTTTGGAGTCAGAAATGGAGATGACTAGTTCACATCATTCTTTCTGTCATGCCTTTGTCAGCACTGAATTTCATCTACCTGCTGCCCATCCACCAAGCTTTGATGTTTTGCTGTTTTAAGTGCTTAAGTGGGACTTAAGTACCACACTGCTTTTGTGCTAACCTGCTGTGCTGGGGTAAATTTCACCCTTGATGAACTGATGCATCCTGTCAGATCAATCAGGGATGTGCTGTGTATTTCCTAGGGCAACAGAAGGGATCAAATTCCCCCATTAACCCTTTCAGAACTGAATGAAGTATTGATGCCATATTTAGAATGTTCACTGCAAGCTTGACGTATGACAGTCTCTTGTTCTGGTGATCTATCTTAGTACAACCCTGGGGAAAATACAGAAGCAGCAATCTCCTGGGTACTTGAGGTGTCCTGAGATGGAAAAGGTCACAACCAGTGTGTCCAGGCGTGGAGGGATTTGTGGGGTTTTCTTCTGTTGCTCCTTCTGTTTGTAATATAGCTTTTTTCAAAGCAAGTCCATAAAAGTTCCCCCGAAGCCTAAAACCTTAAGTGGCATTTTGAAGAAGTGACTGATTTATGCCCATCTACTCTTCTGCTTTTATTAGGAGGAAAATCCATTTCTTCTTTGCTGTTTCATGAAGTGTTTCCTAGGTAGGAGAGTGAATGGCTGGACTCAGAAGTTGATTTCTTCAGTTATCTCTGATTTATAGACTCATTTTTTGACACTTCTCTGTTGTCACCTGTAACATTAATAATATTCCTTACACAGACTACTCTGGAAGTTGAAGACTTGGTGTTCTATAAAAGCTGGAGATTTTTTTTTAAGTATAGTGTGTCATAATACATAATTGGACTTGCTGATGTCTGATTTACCTTTGAGTTGGTTACCAAAATCATCAACAAACTGACAGCCCAAAGAAAACATCTCTCCTCTGTATCCCCCCAATGAGGGGGGAAAATACAAAGCTATGAAGATGGTTTTTCTTCCTGCTTCCCAAAATACCAAAATGAAATAGAACTGCAATATAAAGGGTGTAAAAATATGAACAGATGGAAGAATTTGTTATTCATCCCTGCAAGCTTATTATTATTATTTTGGTGCTTCTGGTTTGGGAAGAGAACTTGATGGGTTCAGTGATCACTGATTGCTGTAAAATTGGCAAACTGTGCCCAGCTGTTCAGTGGATGCTTGTCTGATCATGGAAATCCTGCTTCTGAAGTGGAGCAGGGAGGAGGAGAGACAGGGACCTGCTGGTATCTTCATGGATTTAGCTTTACAAAGCCACATCTGCTAAACGTGCAGTGACTCTTTTACTTAGCAATTTAGACTAAACTCCATAATTATTTCATGAGCAACCTCCCTCTTTCTCTCCCATTTGTTTTGCTCCCTACCCCCAAAAAGGGCTGGCCTCGGGATCTGTGGAGGGCATGGCTCAGTCTGTTTGCCCACTGCCCACCCTGAGTGTTGTGTATGTTGTTTTGATTTATTTATTAGCCTTTACTTTTTAATCTCTGTGAAATCACAGAGAGGGAGGAGAGAAACAGGACCTTTAAATGACAACCCACAGCTCCTGTTAAGCAGTGACAGATGCCTTCTGACATGACATTTTAGGGACTTCAAGGCTCTTGATAATAATGTTTATGGTTCAGGAATGACCTTGCATATCAGAAGGTCTTTGCCTAGCCTGCATGTCATCATGAGTTAAACATTCTGGTGAAACAGCACAAAACCAGCAAGTGCTGTGTCTGAGGCTCCTGCAGCCTCTTTATCCCCTTGTCACGTTTAGGAAGAAAATAAAAAGGGATGCATCTTCCTTGAGAATAAGGAGAAGTTGTGGCTGAAAGGAAATAGCTCTTCATGTGTGCTGCTTAGAACAGCCTACAGGCCGTGCTGGTGCTTGACTCAGTCAGTGGAAACAGAACTGCAAGATGTCTGGTCTGAAGCCAGTTCAGAAGCCAATCCCTTGTGGCCAGCATGTTGACTGAAATACAGTTCTTTATGTGCCACAGTTGAGCTTCTGGGCTTTGCAAGGGCTGAAAAGGCTCTTGCTCCTCGGGGGTGTCTCCCAGCTTCACTGGGGTGCCACACAGGAACCCGACGGGTGGCTGGGCAAGTGGAAACAGGAGCCCAGGGTTAAGGGCTATAAACAGCACATGAGCTTAGGAAAAGGGGTGTTAAAGGAGCACCCAAACCTGGTTTTATTTACTGCAAGGGTTGCATCTTCCCTGAAGCACAGCAGTTACTTATGAAACCTTTCATGCATGTCATGTTGGACCTCCTGGTTCTTCTCCTGAGTCTTGCTGAAGCTGTGGAACAGGAGGACCTTCAGGATTCCACCACTCCTTTTTCATCCTTAGTGAGGATAAGGGTCTAAAGCATCATCAGAACATGTCATTCTCTGGTGGGTTTGGTGTGAAGTAGTCTGATTTAATGTCTTTTTGTCAACAGGAAGTTACCCATGATAGTGAGAACTCTCTGCTCCCAGCAGTGGTGTCCCACTGCTGGAGGTGGCTCCTGCTCAGGCCTTGCTCTTTGCATTGGCCTGGTATTGTGTGTTGTAGAAGGAAGAAATTGTGCTGGAGCAGAGCTCTGCCATGCCAGCCACTCACTCATACCAGGTCCCCCAGAGATTCAGTGACATATGTGAGAACAATTCCTGCTCTTGCCTTCATTATCACAGTCTGATTGTCACAGGCAGGGAGCTGCAGTTGACTGCTCTGTGTGGCTTGTTTTCCTCCCCAAGCAGGGGTAAGCCACAGCAGAGAAGCTGCCCTTCAAGACACGTGTGTGGTTCCAGTGATTTCTGTTTCTCCAAGGGGAGCTGTGCTGTGTCCTTGGGTGGTAGGGAGGGTTGGCTGAATCAGGCACTTTGTTCAAGAATAACCCTTCTCTCAAAACCAATTTGTTTATGATGATACAAAATGGGAAATGATGATTTTTTTCTCTAGAAGTTTCTCTTCTGTTCTCTTCTGTACTCATGTGCTGGGAAATTATTTTGCATCCTTTCTTTATTTTCTCCTGTCCTGCTTCTCACTGGAGTCAGGAGGTGGGTGAGGATTTAGTTGCCCAATAAAGTCTAATGAGTAGGGAAACCATAACCCATGTATTTATGAGATGTAAATTCAGTGTAGCTCTCTTGGAGGCAGTGCTGATTTATCTGGGTGGTGATCTGATCAGCTGTAGCATGTTCTTACCATTCTGCTAGGCACAGCTCTGTTCTTCAGTGCTGTGATCTTTAGAAAGAAGTGCTTATGACAACTGATATTTTATGGTGGTGAAAAATGGTGGTGTCTACTTAGAAAACTTGGGTATTGCCATTTAAATCTCTTAACATGAGAAATTCTGTCAGATTGAGAAATTATGGTCTGTGCCTCTCTGTCTTTGTAGGTCTCAGAATTATAGGTATCTTAGAGCTATACCAGAATCTGTGCTGACAGAGTAGAATACCTCCTATTGCTTGGCCCCTTTTGGGTTTGGGATTTGACAGCAATGTGAGAGGGACCACAAGTTTCAAAATACCTCCTGAGCTGCTGTTTGTGAGGGTGGACAGGTGAGACTCTCCTGGCCAGTGCACTGTCCCAAACGAGCCTGCTCTGGCTCCTGTCAGGGCAGAATGTACTCAGGGTGCTGGAGTGGATGTGCCTTTCACAGGGGGGAGTTAATACAGAAAGCACTTTCTGAGGAGGATAGTTCTGACTTCAGTTTCCTTGCCCCATTTTTAAAAGGTTTTCAGCAGCTCAATAACTTTGGAATTTGAAGTTCCATTGAAAATTTTTAAAATTTTTTTTTTATATGCTATAGGAGCTTTATTTACCCTTTCTTTTTCTAGTTACTTCTCTAGTTGATGCATAAATACTGCTCAGATTTCTGTAAAGTCTTACTTCATGGCATTGAGAGTCTGATATCTTTGGAATTTTAAGTTATATTGAAAATTTTTTTAAAATGGTGTTTTATATGCTACAGGAGCTTTATTTACCCTTCCTTTTTCTAGTTACTTCTCTATTTGATGCATAAATACTGCTCAGATTTCTGTAAAGTCTTACTTCATGGCATTGAGAGTCTGATATATGTGGAGAAAAAGGATGTGAGGCTGAGCAGTCACATTTGCTGTGGTAGACATGGACTTTAATTTTTGCTGTTCTGGGCCACTCCATTTTGCACCTTTCTAGGAGCAAGTGTTGAAATGATGCTGCTGAAGCATATCACAGCCTGGGGCCAGCTCTCCCCTTGGTGGGATGTGGATATCACTTCATGAAAGTAGGAGCCACTGGTGTTTTGGGACTATCAGGAACCAAACAATTGGACACCTGCTTTTGCCATGGCTGGAGCACAGCTCTGTAATGTGATTAGAATAAAATGCCTTTTGGCTTTCTGCAACGTATAGAAAGGTCACAGCAAATCACACTGCAGCCCAGACACATGATTATCATTGTAGGGGATGAGCTCTGGCACAGGCTGAGAGTGCAAGTCGTGACTTTTCCATGTCTCACATTGTTCTTGAACACTTCCCCTCTTCTCAAGCAGCAGAGCTCTGGAATTAAGAGCTGAGGTAAACATCTGATAACCATGGTTGCTGTTTTCATATTACATAAATACCTTGGGAGCCACCCTCTTAGGGAGCTTCATCCTGCCTGAGCAGTTGCTCCCCTGAGAAACCTGCATTCTGAATATTAAACTGCATGGATATTAAATACTGCCAGAGGCCAAAAAAAGTCATTTAAAAAGAAATATATGTATTTTTTTTTCTTGCAAAACATAGATTAAACCCCCAACGCTTTTGCATATTGATGCTCTCCTCTGCTAAATATTTCCACAATACAAATAACTGACAGTTTTAAACCAACTTTCTTCACTGTCTTGTTTCACATACTTTGAAACAGAAATGCCAGTACTCTGGAAAATGCATTAGAAAATTGCATGTGTATGCTAAATCCTTTTTCTGTGCCTTTGCCAAACTAGAGATATCATTATAAAACTTGCATTGTAAGACATTGAGTAGTAATTGTTTTGGATTTTCAACAGCTCTTCTGAGTGCCCAGCAGAACACAGTTGTTCTTCACCATTTTTCACAGGTGATATATCCTTTAGTCAGACTTCTGCTGTTGTTTCTAGGCCCATGTTGAATCCACACCTTAATACCAGTTGTATGCTCATATTAGTTTAACCCCACCCTAAGTGTAACCATACACACATTGTGTGGATCCTTAGTGCAGTGGTGGGTTGCACTGCATTTGTTCACCTCCCAGTTCTCCAGAGATAGTCTTGGTCCTGAGGAATTAACCCATCTATGTGGTATTTTTCACTCCAGGAGAATCCACGTGGGAGTGGTAACTCCTTGTTCCTGGCAGCCAGAAGGAACTGTCCAGCCTTTCCCAGGCTGAACGTGTGAAACCACGGATAAACTGCAATTGGCTTTTCATGCTGCTTTAAAAGCCTCTTGTCTAGGAAATATCTTTCTGTAAATAAGGTTTCTCTACACGTTGAGAGAGTCTGCAGGTAGTCACAAAGACCAGTGCTGCTTGTAATCTAATTCTAGCAGTTGCCATGCAAAAGTGATGCAAGCTTTAACTTCTGAACTTCCTCAGGAAACCTCCAAAAGCTTTGGAGTTTGTGAAAGGATACAAAATGAAGAAAATTGCATTTAACAGCAGAGATAAGTGATGATGCATCTAAGTATTCAGACTAAATGATAAAGAATTGTGTCTAAATTATGGCACAGCTGAGAACATGCGTAAGGCTGAAGAGAAAGAAGAGAGGCATAATACTCAGATTATTGATTTGCTTGGTATTAAAAAACATCTTCAGAACTTCAAAATTAATGAGACATAAAATCATCTCCCTCCTTGGCAGCTGATTCTCATCAGCCAGTTACAAAAGAGCTATCACAGGAGAAGAGAGCACACTATGAGCTGTTAGCTTGGAATGACTCTGCAAAACAGCCCTTAAAGGTCCACTGACATCTTTCTGACAGTCTCCTGAAGGTCTCACGGCTGCTGGTTGCTGCAGTGGATCAGGCTGTCATCAAACCTGGATCTCCTTTGTGGAGCAGAATCCTCCTTGCTCTGCAGCTTTCTGTAAAGCCACAGAGTAATGTGGCTGGGGCAGATCTGCATCCACGGGGTCATCTGAGCTGTGCTGGCCTGTGCAGCAGTGCTGCTGATAAACTTATCACTAACACAGTCATTTCTTTGCCAACAGCCTTTACTATTGGGTCTCTGCCCTCAGTACCATTTTGTTTCTAAAAAAATACCCAAACCAACCAAAGCCATACATCCCACTGCAGATTAGTGCTTTGTGACTGTAGGTATGCAGGCTGCACTGTAGTGCATGGCTCCTGGGAGATTTATTCTTACTTGAAAATGTCTTTCAATGATACCTAATCTTGAGTGTCCCAAACTGCCAGCCAACAGCCTTCTGTTAGGCAGATATTAATCACTGGGTAGCTAAATTTCCATCATGGTCATTTAAAAAAAACACAAAACCAAACTGCTGTGGAGACTAAAGGGTGGAAGAGAAGGGATTAAAACGAGTGGGAGCAGCATTGCAGTGGAGTGTTACAGAACTATTGTGTGTCATGTACAAACTGCATTGACTTGCAGTGTTGCAGCTGGGTGAGAGAGTCTTCTGAGTGCTGAAAAAGACGTGATGAGTTGTCATCCTGAATGGTTAAAGGCAGTTTTGGAAGCTGGAGCCCTCTCCCCCTTCCTGCTTACCTCATCTGAGCCAGGTGTCACGCAGCCAGCTGGAAAAGCAAAGTTTCCATTAGCTCTTTGCCAAATGCACCACGGCCTCTGAAGCAGGATGAGCCCATTTTTGCATCTCTTTATTTTTAGGGCTGACAAGTAACTTGCTTTACACATTTTGGTCCTTGGTGAATTTTGGGAATAGCCTTACAGCCATTCCGAATTACATCTGTTGCTTTGATATTAAAGTTTCATGTTAGGAGTTCCATTGGAAATAGATGTGTTTTCTACCCCCTGCAGTAAAATGTTGGTTTATACCAAAGTGGTCTGAGAGGCAAGTTGGCTGCTTATTTAAGGATGTCTTAATGAAGAGCTGCAAACCTGAATATCTTGATTACTATGAGTAGATTCTGTGAAATAGCCAGCTATATACCGTGCTGCTCTTGCCAGACACAAATCACCAGCAGCCAGAATGACTGAGAGGCCTTAGCTGTGCACTGCTACTTGGTGCTGGTGAGAAAGTGGGGAACCACTGGAAGCAGAGGACACTGCTACCCACCTAGAGAATTTTGGGTCACAACAGCTTTTGATAGTTCTGGGAGAATGTTTCCCCAGCAAATGACAAGGGGCAGGAGGAGGGAGAGAGGAGAAAGGTGACTGGAATGATGGTGACATTTGAAAGGGGAAGAGCCTTGTCAGAGGCTTGACTTTGTACAGATAAGAAATATATTTTCTGATTGTGGAGGAGGTTGGGAGAGGCTGCTGCACTGGGCAGATAAGAAGTGGGGGTTACAGGCTGGTTTATCTGTAAGGAGACGGAGTGTTCTCAGACTTGTGGTGTATTTAATTTAGATCAAAAAATCCTAGGGGATTTACAGCTAATCATAAACCAGCACAGATTAAGAAAAACCCTCTGAAAAATATGATGGAGAGATATAATATATTGTATATAAATGGATGTAAGTATACATAAATATATATTTTATGTGAATTAAAGGTCATTCTGCTTGACAAGCAACAGGCATGGTGGATGTTTCTGGTGGGGAATGGAATGTAGGTGTGTTGGGGAATCTTGCTGAATGCAGAGCAGGACGTGCCCTTTGGCTGCAGAAGTGGCAGGAAGGGCCAGGAGCTCGCCAGAACTCTGGCCTGCTGCAAATGACACCAGCCCTCAGGCAGCCCTGGGTGGTATTTGGGATTCAGAAGATGTGTATTTTTGCTCTACACGTTGCTTGTTGCACGTAGCAAAGGAGATGATAATGCTTGATGTGGTTTTTTTTGTTTTTCATGGCTTAACTCATAGTGGTTGTGACAGTTGCTCAGTGAATTCAGCTGAGTTCTAAACAGGTACCATATGGGCAGTGATAGCAGGACAGCAGACAAAAAAATGTACTCATATATGGAAGAGATCTGAAAAAAAAACCAAAACCAAACCCAAAACAAACAAAAAAAATAAAGCACAACCAAAAAAAAAAAGCCCCAAACCATCTTTAAGGTTGTAGCCTCCATGGCCTCCTCACTTCTGCAAATTTTGGTGGATTTCCTGTACAGTACCTGTGCCATGCCACAGGGGCTCTGACTGCAGTCTGTGGGCATCCTTAAACTGTCTCTCATCTTACCAAGTCAACAACCTGCAGGGTGAAGTAGTGGCACCACAGACCTGGGCTGGATAAACTTGCCCTGAGCCTTAAGCACTTGATTCAAAAACCACCCACCCAGCCAGTGCTGAGGCCTGTGCAGCTCCTGGCTTGCTGCTGGTAGGCAGATACCTGCCACAATATATGTGCAAGGTGCAAGTCTGATGATGTCACTTGTTAAAAGTTGGACTCTAACCACATTTTGAGTCCTGAAAGCTGACAGAGATCTGCTTGTGATAATGTCTTTGGTTGTGTAGGTGTAGGTGTGAGACAGGGCTCCAATGGTGCTGCAGCTTTGGAGGGAGACCTGTTGTGCCATCCAGCTGCTGTCCTGGCAAAGCTTTGTGATACCATTCAGCTTGGAGGAGAGAAGGCTCCAGAGAGACCTTACTGCAGCCTTCAGATATCTGAAAGAGACCTGCAAGAAAGCTGGGGAGGGATGTTTTACAAGTGCCTATAGTGATGGGATGAGGAGTGATGTGTTTAAAATGGAAGAGGGTAGATTTAGATTAGAAATTAGGAAGAAGTTCTTCACTATGAGGGTGGTGAGACACTGGCCCAGGTTGCCCAGGGAAGCTGTGGATGCTCCATCCCTGGAGGTGTTCCAGACGAAGCTGGATGGGGCTTTGAGCACCCTGCTCTAGTGGGAGATGTCCCTGCCCATGGCATGGGGTTGGAACTAGATGATCTTTAAAGTCCCTTCCAACCCAAACCATTCTAGGATTCTGTTATGATCTTTCTGTCTGTATGCTACGTGAGAGAACATGGAGTAGTTTATGTGAATGCAATTTAAAGTTACCTTTTTGCTTCACTTCTTCATTTGCATATGTTTTGTGATAGAACACCTTTTAACATACAGGCAAAGATTTAAATATATGGTGCTTGCTGGACTACTGGACCTGCACACATTGAGTGGTTGTGTTGTTCCAGATGAGTTATGGAAAATTTACTACTCCAGCATCGATGTGAGTGGTTCAATGCATAAAGTTACACCTAAGTTACACCTTCTTTCCAGCCAAAGCATGAAGATTTGTTTTGTGCTTCCTTGTTGCTGTCCTCAGGTGCTGGGTTCTGAACCCCCTGAAGAATTGTCGTGGAAGGAGTCAGATGCCTGTTGGGAGTTTCACTGACTCCATTTGGGCAAGAGAGGATGCACAAGCTGGTCATTTTGCTGACACCTTGGTGTGGTTGTGTTCCTTAGTGCTGCTGGAAGTGGAACCTTGCTCTGAATGTTTCACAGAGTGTTGAACCAACTTTGATTCTTTATACTTAAAAAAAAAGAAAGAAAAGAAAAACCCCTTTACTTTTATCATCAACATACATCATAAATTTCTAATGCTGTTCTAGCCTAGAAATAATATCAACCATTTCCCTTTTAGCTTATGAAATACACTAATTTCTACAAGTGGTGGCCACATTTCTTTTTCTTTTTTAATCTTCTCATCACCCATTCAACCAATCAGTACAAACTGAGTTATCTTCTAAAATCTTCTGGCTTTGGAAGATGCATTTTTATGGATTAAGGGTTAATAGATTTACCTCCACTACCTTTTGTGGGAGCTTAATTTTTATCTTTTGTTTTTCAAGAGGTGGAAGGTTGAGGAGTAAGTGGGACAGGGTGGTCACATGCTGGTGGTGAAGGCAGCAAGATGTGTCTTGGAGTGAAGTCAATATGTAAATGTATTAATTTGCTGAGTTGCAGACTGGGCTGGTGCAGCTGGCAGGATCCCCACCACAGCAGCAGAGGCAGAAGGCTCACGCCTTCTACTGCATTTCACAAACCCTCTTTCACTTTCTAATCGTGTGGGTTGCTTTTTGGTTTAAGGAAGAGAGAAAAGGGCATCCTGATCCCCTGCAATCTGCACTGTTGCTTGTTCCTTGGGACCCCACTAGTCAAAACAAGGGGATTCATATGCTGACGACAGCTGAGAGACCCAAGCGTGGCCAGATGGCAGGGGGGGCTGAGCTGTCTGCTTCTGCAGGAGATAGGCACATTGTGGTGATTCTCTGCTGGGGACGAGGGGGTGGGGAGCAGGGGGAGGGGGAGAGGGAGATATTAGATAAACAGACTGCAGCCTGAATGCATATGACATGTGGGAGGAGAGCTTTGTTAAGCCAGGACTGGAAGGCTCTGGCAGAGCATTAGGCAGCACTGCCTGTGTGCTGGGCTGAGCCAGAGCAGGGGAGAGGCAGCACAAACCTGGGGAGCTGCTGGGAGGCCAGCGAGGGTCTCGGGGCTGCTGCAGAGGGGCTCAAAACAGCACAGCACTGGGAGCTCCTGTCACTTCCTTAGGTCAGCTTACCTTCTTTAGGAGGAGGAAGGAAGGCTCATTTAGCAGGTGCTTTCCCCACCTTTATGATGTGCAAGCTGTTTTATGAGTCAAAGTTGATTCGTAGCTTTATTCTGCTAGACTTCATCAGTTTCATGCCTAGGAGGTGAGGTGCTGGGTGTCTGCTGGTCGTGCTGAAGTCGCTGGAAGTTCAGTCTGGCCAGTGCTTTGCAGGTGCTGCTCAGCATGCTCTGCAAGTAGGCAACTCATCCTTGATCTACACCACCCTGCACCTGAGCTGGAGCCAGCTGAAATCTAAAAATTTTCACACTTGTCTGTATTAGGGTCTGAATTATGTCTTATGAATGAAACTGAAGTGTCCTTGTATCAGTTACTGAGAGTGGAGCTGTCAAATCCTCCCTTACTGCCCTCTCGGGCTCAGCAGCGTAAGTTGCAATGTTTGTCCCATTTTCTTCTCATCTTTTTCTGACTGTTCTTGTGGGACTTGAGTGAATGAGTAACTAGAGCAATTGATACTTGCATTACACACAGAAGGAAGAGGGAATTTTCAGGATTTTGCTCATGTGAGGACAGTGTCTAACTGTCTGAAAATCTGTTAAGAGACCACAGAGAGCATTTCTCTGAGAAGGGTTTAATATTCTTTCCCATCTATGCATCATATGCTGGTAACTTTACTTCCTTTTTTACCCCCCTTTCTTTTTTGTTTTGACTTTTGCTTGTCTGATTTCCTGACCTTTGAGTAGCTCTTTCTGAAGGAAGATGATACCCAAGCAGCCTCATAGTGTTGTTTTCCTGATGAACCCTTCTGAAGTGCTCTGGTTCGTGGAGGGGGAAGCACAACAGCTTTGTTGGGCTGTGGCACCAAAAGCCACTGCTCAATAAGCTATTGGAGTGTTGGAACACGCTCCCCAGATAGCTGCTTGTCACATTGATCTGGGGGGCAGAGAGCTGATTGATAGATGTAGCCTATTGCCTGGAGGAGTGGGTGAGCTAAGATTGCATTCTGCCTGGCTTGGGGCACAGCAATGCAAAGACTTTGTCAGATCTCAGCTGCACAAAAAGTACAGCTAAAACATGTGAAGTTTTGATATTTGTACGTACATAATGAAAGCCTTAAAAGAATTAAAAACCCTAAAACCAACTACCTCCAGTCCCCCCCTCCCAAACAAACAAAACACACCCTCCTTTAAAGAAACCCATACAGACAAATAAGAACCAAACCAAAAAAAACTCCCCAAACCATTTAAACTCTTTTTGGAAAGATGCTGAGTGTTGTTTGCCAGTTTTCCATTCACTTCTTGGAAAACCTCTTGTGGTTCCATATGGGACACCATCTTTTAGAGCACTGTTATGTTAATTAGTGAACCAAAAAAAGCATTCTGCTAATTACCATTGCTTCTCTAGTGATGCAGAAGCCCCTAACACTGTTTGATGCTAGTACAACATGTGGTACTGCAATGCATTGGGGATTAACTTTTTAATACTAATTATAATACTAATTTTATATATTAAATACATAGTATCAATAAATTAGTACAAATACTAATTATAATGGCTGAACCAGAGGTGCCAGCCAGTTTTTGTTGTTGTTGTCAGCCTCACTGACCACATAATTTATGACACTGTCTTTCTAACAAAAATTCTACCCCAGTGTTAGGGGTAGAGCTCACAAGAACTTTAACTCACAAAAGGTCAGGTAAAACTTAATTTTGATTAGATTCACTTTTTCAATATGTGGCCTTAAATATTACTTCCAAGTAAAGGGGGTGACTGAAATATTGAGCTGTTCCAGATTTGCTTTGCTTTTCAAAAGTCTGCAATTGCATTGAGAAATAGTTTTCTTTATTGTGAATATGAAAACTTGTTAAAAACTACTATTTCATTTATAGTTTAAATAATGTAGGAAGCCTCAGTTATTGTATGACAGGTGAAAGTGGGGTGTGCAGTTCAGCAGTAGCTATATAATAAATGCTACTAGTCCTGAGATGTACCATGTTGAAATAAAATAAAGGGACAGAGATGGCAAGGAGAAGGCTGAAGGTTTCCTTATATATCAGAGAATCATAAAGGTTGGAAAAGATCCCTAAGGTCATGAAGTCCAAATGCCAATCCAGCACTACCATGGCCACTAAACAGGTGCCTAAGTGCCCAAGGGGTACTGTGGGTATACAGTCTTGGACTTGGGGAGAAAAATAAAATCCTTTGGTTTTAATCCAGCAAAGGTGAGCCAAGAGTGCCTAAACCCATGTGGTGGACATCAGTTGTGAAATCACTGGTCATTTGCTGTTCCTCTGGAATGAAGTGGCATCTCTTGTTGGCTTTGGCAGGAGCAGGACTGTGCCCACTCTACCTCTTCTCTCCTGCATAACCTATTACTAGTTTGGTGTTGGCAGCTTTTCGTGGAGATCTGCTGGTATCTGAGCTGGTAGGGAGGAGTCTTAATACGGAGCTGTTTAACCATTTCAGTCTGCTTAGCCAGTCCTGGTGTGTCCCAGCATCAGTTTCCTCTATGTCTAAGGAAGCTGTACTGCCAGTTCCACAGTGGAACAGAGGTGCCCAGTCCCTACCCTGGAAAAATGACAGAGCACGCATCAAAACTGGTCTCTATGTTTTTCCTCTTTGCTTCTCTTGCTCTGGGAGTTGGCTGCCAAGTAGACTTGAATGTCACCGTACCACGCTGTTAAAATCTGAGGCTTTTCATCCTGTGCATGAGCTGGCAGCTGTCGGTGGCAGGGGGACGTTTGTAGTGTCAGCTGTTGGGTACAGCACGAGGAGTGTGGAGTGTTGCTGGCTGTGGTCTTGGGGCCATCCATGGGCTGGGGTGGAAGAGAGAGTCACTGTTTCACAGGGATCCACCTTCTGTGTAGAAATGTCCACTGTATTTGGGACTTAGGACAGTTCTTGGTGATGCCTACGCTGGTAACAAGTGATAGTGAGATCACTTTTTTTTTTGCAGAGTGTTTTTGAGCAAAAAGCAGATTACTAGAGCTTTAATGTTTTGTATAGAACCTGAGTAAGTAGCTGACAATAGTTTGCTGCTACAGACTTACACCTTAATGCATCACCAGTGGATCACATATATCTTACATGAATACAAGCGTGCCTGAGATGAATGTATTTCTCTAGTCTTACAGAGTTCAGATAAGGATTTCCTGCTCCGTGCCTGAATACTTGGTTATTACATTTCCAGTTTCTTATGCACAATTAATAACACACTAGGTATGTTTCTATAGCAACTTCTACTCGGGGATCTCAAAGCACTTTAGAAATGTTAGTCTTAGTTTCATAATAGCACTCAGATAAAGTGAATGTAATTGTTCATATTTTGCAAGTGGGGAAACGGAACTGGAGAGACTGAGGTGCTGAAAGACTCACAGAAGTCGGTGATGGAGCTCAGGGTGTTTTCTGGAGATTGGATCTAAAGCCAAATGAAAGCGTTTGGCTTGCGTCATAGATTGCTAGTTCCTTTGGAGCCCCAAACCCAAGCATCCATCTGTGATGAGACAGCCTTGAATAAAAATCCTCTTTTCCCAGCAGGTTTCTGGTTCACCCTCCCTTTGGTCCACCTTACCAGTTTTCTGAAACAATCACTTGTCATGGTTGCAGGTTTTAACGTTTCCAGACCCACCTGGTGTGGGCAAACATCCACGTGGGAAGGAGGACAGGTAATGTGCTGAACGTTTTGAGCACTTGTTCCTGTTGTGCAGATAAAGCCAAGCCTGCTCTCAGAACAGATTGCTTGGAGCTGGTGTCCTTTGTGCAGTGCCATCGATCGACGGCTCGGCAACGGCTGCGCAGGAAGTGGTAGGAAATGGAGGCATCTTGTTGCTTTTATTTCTTCCCTTAATGCACTTATCTCCATCATTTTATCTGAACTTTCTTTGCAATTAAAGCTATCTTGAACATTGCACTCCAGTAGAGCACAGTTCTGTCTGCAGTGCAGTTGCTTGGCTTTGCAGAAGCAGAGATAGATTGGGACAAGTCTTCATTTTCAGTCCCCATTCAAGAAGAACTATTTCAATTCAGAAAATAGAGAATTCAGGTCTAATTTTGTTCTCCTTACTTTCTCCCTCTACCTCTCAAGAGCTGCCCAACAAACTAAAACCAACCATACCAACCAAAAAACTCTTTTTACTTAAAAGTAGTATCTACAGTGAGCAAAGAAATCTTTCCTTTCAGTGCACAAGTGCTACCCATGGACTGACAAAAGTATTTCTTGCTTTTTTCAAAATCCTTTCTACTTCCTGCAGCAAAATGAGGTAGGAAAAGAAGCCTTTCTTTTAATTCTCTCAGGAGATCTCCATTCAGGTTTCTGTCTCTTCCACAAACTGTATTTGCTCGAGCTTGTCCATCATTCTGTGTGTCTTGGCTTCCAGTCTGTAGAGGGAAAGTGAGTGAGGCTTCCCTTCTCTCTTCCTTGTCTGTTTTCTTAGTGACTAGAGGAGAAGGAACTTGCTCTTGACTAAAGCTTTTATATTCTGTGTCCCTCTACAGGCTGGAAGCTAAGACAAAGTGAGGGAGGCTTCCCTTCTCTCTTGCTTGTCTGTTTTCTTAGTGACTAGAGGAGAAGGAACTTGCTCTTGACTGAAGCTTTTATAGTGTCATAACACAAATAATAATGCAAATGAGTGGAGGAAAATTAAGACAGAAGGTATTGAATCCCTTTCTGGATTCTGTGTGTCTTGGCTTCCAGTCTGTAGAGGGAAAGTGAGTGAGGCTTCCCTTCTCTCTTCCTTGTCTGTTTTCTTAGTGACTAGAGGAGAAGGAACTTGCTCTTGACTGAAGCTTTTATAGTGTCATAACACAAATAATAATGCAAATGAGTGGAGGAAAATTAAGACAGAAGGTAATGAATCCCTTTCTGGCTCTCATGCTGCATCTTGCTCTAGTCACGATGCTGGAGACTCACAGGTCACACCTATGATAGAGTGGTGCATTGCTGCCTTTGTCTGCAGGAGGAAGGCACGTTTTCTTCAGTTTTGGATCCCTCAGAAGAATTCTCTACGTGCAAAAAGCTGTTTCCTCCCCTTCTCCCCTGTCCCTACTTCTTTTGTCCAGTTCCTTCACTTGTTATTGAAGATGAAAGGTTACTGACAGCTGGAGAAATGGAGGGCAGGATTCTGCAATTCATCTTCATTTTTATGGCAGTTGGTATAGGTGTTTGTCCAAAGTTCCCAGAACAGCTTTGAGAAGTAGGACACACTGATAGGAATTTTTAGTTCAGCTCCTGCCAGAGTGTATGGAGATGCAGCAGAGAGTCAGAAAAATACCCTACAAAAAAACCCAAACCAAAACACCAAGCCCAGCCCACCACTGCTTTGCAGCCTGTAGTTACCTGGAGAAGTAGGAGATGTCAGTAGGATGAAACTTGAATATTTGGCAGGGTGTGGGGAAGTTGAGTTGGCTGTTAGTAGCTGTTAGCTCCTAAATATTTAAAAAATCAGGACTGTTTGCCAGCCTCACATTCTTATAGAGCAGAAGGATTATTTTGCACAAGTGGAATAGGCAGTTTTGGAAGGGAACAGTTCAGGAATCCTGACAGTCTTTGTACACTGGCTCACCACTTAATTTCACCCCTGTTTAGTAGCACTCTTGACAGCACAGCGTTCAGTTTGCACTGTTTGCTCTGTGCTCTGGCACTGATAGGATCTGTAGGCAGTGTAATGTTTGGGGATGTCTGTGCTAAAGATTTTTTAATATAAGGGCGTGGATGATACTCGCCCTTGGCTGGAGTAGCTGCACATTATCTCTGTGTTATAGTGTTGGATCAAACTAATCTCCTGTGCTGCTGAGACACGGTGATGATGCCTGTGATAAAAATGTAGTTGTTGTTTCCTGGTGGTGTGTAAGCAAAAGCTGACAATGATAGTGACATCTGGGAAACCACCTATTGCTGCCCTGTATGAACAGGACTGCAGCTGCTTTTCCCAGGATAATTCTGTGGGTTTCAAAATTTCCTGTCCTGTCATCTTGTTCCTGTCAATGGCAATCTGTTTGCCAGATAACATAGTGGTGGTACATGGTTCAGGATCAATCCTCAGTCCAGGACTTCTGTGGCATCTATGAAATATTTCCCTGTGATTTGGTGTAAGAAATGCAGCTTTCTGTGTGATTCTAAGTTCTAAATGTGTTGGCTAGTTGCACAGAGAGCTAGTAGTGTCCCAAACACTGAATTTCTAGCTGTTGAGAACAGACTTTTGGTTAGACCCTTGGCAAAGAGTCAGGCAGGATTTTCCAAGGTAGTAACTACTTCAGTTCATCTGCCTGTACTGTGTTGGATCTAGGTAGAATGAGGTACTTAAGAAAGATGCTGGGATTAGTTGGGAATGCCCACTCCTTGTCACACAGTAAGAAATGCCATATACAAGCTTCATTCTGCTCTCTGAAGGTTGGGAGTTGTGCCTGTTGGATAACATCCAAATGTAATTCATGACTTTTGATGAAGGACGAGCAGCAGTTGCTCTTGGCTGTGATGCTTTATTGTATTCAAATGTGTGGTTATCCACTGGAGACTCCCGAGGAATTACAGGGAGAGTTTGTGTGTTTGGAGAGGCGTGGGGAGAGTGTGCAAAATTGTCTCTTCCCACTTAAATTTCTCTGACTTATTCTCTGAGGCTTGGTGGCTGCAGTGTTTCTTCTTGGCTGGCTACAGAAAAAAATTATTTTAAAAAATCCAAAACACCACCACAGTTACCTACAAGAACTAGGAAACAAATTCTCCAGGAAGATCTTCACTGGAACTGTGGGCTTGCAGGAGCTTCCTGCTGATGCAGGGTTTCAGTGTGCAGGTTTACCTGTCTCTTCCAGAGCTGCCACGAGGAGCTTGGCATCCTGCTGAGCACTCGTATGGGAAACGGCAAACAAACTTTGAAGGGCCAAGGAAGAAAGATCTTTGCAGCTCCAGGTCAGCTGTGGAAGGCACAGTGTGCAAATACACTTTGGCAGGAAACACAGGAAATAGGAAATCTCTTTCTTGGCACCTTGGCTGCCAGTGCTCCCTGTGGTGGTTGGGCTGTTTCGTCTTCAAGAGCACTCAAAATGAAATAAAACTAAACAGAATGAAAAAAAGCCCTCCCAAAGCAGCTGCCTTTCAACCATGACCACTTCCCTTGGTAGAGAACCCTGACACCATAAAGCAACAGAGCTTGGGGATGTTCCTGGTCACAGGGATGGAGGTTTGCTCTGGAACTGGGCAAAGCAGTCGACTGCTGTGGCACTGGGGATGAGGGGTGAGGCATTGCCTTCCAGCTGAAGCCTTGCTTTTGGCCCAGGAAACTCCACCCTTAGAGCCTCCTTGCCCTGGAGTCCCAGGAGCAATGCTGTGTGTGGGGGCAGTGGGTGTGTGCTCAGGTTCTTGCTGGGGCAGGGCAGTGCTGTCTCTCCTGCTGGACAGGCTGTGTAGGGGGGTGCCAGTGCTCCACTGGCTTTATCAAACCTCTGCACTGCCCTAGTCATTAGTGGGACAGGTAGGACAGATCTCTGTTACTCTTACAGGGTAAGGTCTGCAGAGCAGCCTCTGGCTCCTCTTCTCCAGCAAACTGTAGTTGACAAAACCTACACTAAAATACTCAGGGAGGTTTTTCATCTGTATATATATAAATCAAATGTCATTGTTCTTAGGAAGTGTTGCAAAACCTTTCTGCTTTGCTACAGCTTTTCTACCATCATGGTCTTCACAGGATCAGTTATCTCTGTCCTCTTTAATGAAAAATACATACACCTCCTTTAGCTGTTGCATCCTTGAAGTCTCAAAGAGATTTATGTTTCTGGCATATTCAGAAGAGATGAAACGTGTTCCTGAAGCAACGAGTGACAGGACAAAGGCAACTACAGAGGGACTGAGAAGAATACAGCCAATGCCTTCCTAGTTCCTTGTTCTGAGTGGCAGAGTGGCTGTTGTCAGGCTGGACCACTGGCCTGGTTTGGCAATTCTTGTGACCCCAAAGAAGCCACCAGGTTGGTACATGCTTTCTGCACCCACAGGGTTATTTTAGTCTGTGCTCCCTTCAGCTGCACCTTGAAAGATCTGCAGAAAAAATCAGCACTGTGTGTATGGATAGATGTAAAAACCAAACCTCTCTCCCTTTGCTCCTCGTTTTCAGAGTAAAACTGTGAAATTTGCCTCATTTCACCATGACTGGTCTGTGAAATTGGGCATCGCTGTCTTTAGTTTACAGAGGGTCCCAATTATAAGATCAGGCTCTGGAACCGTAAGCTTTGCCTGGCATGGAAATTTTGTTTGGGAGTGATTTGTTTGGGTCTGTGTGAATGCACATTTTTCATACTGAGGGTTTCTCTGACTTTTTTGATCTAATTCTTGTACGTGAATGACCTGAACACACACATGCTGATTTTTTCTTGAGGGTGTGCATGTTTAAAAAGCCATGATCTTACTACAAATGTCCACATTTGTTCCTCACCACTTAAAGATTATTAGAAGATGAAATAATATTAAATTTAACTATACACGTGTGTCCATGGGTCTGATTAGCACTTTTTCTTCAGTCATCTTCAAACATTTAGGCATAAAGGTGGCATTACTTAAGACCACTTTGCAACTGTTAATGGAGCCTCAGAGGGTCTGAGCTGAGGGCTGATCACAGAGAGCTGCAAAGCAGTTGTGTGTGGTGACAGTTGTTTTGGGGTACTGACAAATCTCTGCTGAATTGTCTGTGTAGTGTGGATGTCAGGGACGTGGCACTGAGTGCTTCAATCTAGTGATCTGTTCCTGCTGTACCAGTCTGCCTGTGAATGTAACATCTGACCCAGGCCCTGCTGTGGCTGGAGGAGATGGGGGATCCCCCTGAACAGGAGCCAAATCTTCCTTGCTGGGAGGGTGGCCGAGCCTGGAGCAGCTGCCAGAGAGCCTGTGGAGTCTCCTGCTCTGGAGAGATCCCAAACCCACCTGGCTGTGACCCTGGGCACCCTGCTGGAGCAGGGAGGCTGGATGAGGTGATCTCCAGAGGTCCCTTCCCACCCCTCTGTGCTGGGATTCTGTGGAGGGTGTCACCTCCACTGCCTCCTGCTCTGGTCCCTGTGACAGTGGAGCCCTGGCTGTGTCTTCCCAGTCACACACCAGGTGGGATTTCTATGTCAGTCACACACGCAGCCTTTAGTGGCTAAATTGAAAAGCAATGCATTTATCCAGTACAACTGGTTTGTGTGAGTGTCTGGTAATTGCATTTCACACAAATAAAGGTAACTTTTCTGTGACCAAGTACTGCTCTGAAGGATTTGATTGTGTTTTGTTATTTTGTCCACATTTTTATTGTACTTTTCTTGCCATTAACACTAAATCTGCCCCAGTTAGATATTTTCTGTCGCATATTTTTATTACTAAAATAATTCCCTAGGGGGTGGGGTTGGAAGGCATGATAATATAATCTGCACTGTCATGTCTGGAGATTGTAGGGGGATTATTTCGACTTTATATATAGATTTCTTTTTTTTTTTTTAAATGAAAACAGAGGAAAACCTTTTAGTTTTGCTGCAGAGAAAATTTGGTTACTCAGACCAAATGCAGACTCCTAAAACCCCTTGTTTTGAAAAGTGTCCCTGAAGCTGTTAGCAGGGAAGCATTGATGGTATTTAGGCAAGAATAATCTGCTGTGTTATTTCAGATAAGCCTTGCTGTATGGAATTGTGGGGATATTTTAACTCTTCTAAAAGTTCTTTATCCCTTTGTGGCCAATGTCACTGCTGTAACTGTAGTTCATTAAAGATAAGGCTATTAGAAATCCATTAGTCTCTAACCTATCTACTAGGTATCTATTGGTATCTAACAGATAGGGGAAGTATCTATTTATTGCATCTGGTTTTCCTTTCTGCTTAAGGAAGGACTAGTAACTGTCACTAGCAGGCCAGGTCCTGTCACTTGTTGCTTTTCTTAAAAATGAATTAATGTAATGTATCAGATTTGGATATTTTCAAATCAAGGTATTGAGTAAGAACCTGCCAGACCCCTGGGAGGAGAGAGGGCAAAAGGCAGGAGCTGTGAGTGGGCCACACACGTGTGAGCTGCAGAAACACATGCTGAGGGGAGCTGCACATCAGGGCTTGCTCAGGAAATAATATGAGAAGGCTGCCTCAATCCAAAGTGGTTTTGAATTGGATTTGTGGGCTGATGGTGGCTGGTGTGGGACCTGTGGGAAGCAAATATCAGCTAATGAGGAGCTAATGAGGTTCTACCCGTGGCTGAAGGGATTGAGAGCTGAGGGTGGCAGGGGCTGCTGTGAGGGGGCATCACACCCTGCAGCTGCTGCAGCTCTGGGGGATTGGCCTCAACTTTTTTCTCTATCCCAGTTTTATTAAGTAACACCCTGGAGCATTTTGGGGTTTTTGTGCTTCTACCCCCTGTCCCTCAGGAAACAGAGACAACTTCTGGTTTTGATAGCAGTATGTGTTTCTTATTTTTGTTTTTTTTGCACTAAGTAATGGAGGTGTAAGTAATAAGTAAGGTGAGATGCCTTGTACAAAATGTCACATCTAATCTTTCACTACCTGGTGATGGCAAAATGAAGAAACTCTTTGCTGGAGACCTCAGAATATGTCAAGACACAAAGGCTTGGCAGGCTCTTGTCTTGTTTTCTTGCTATGCTAGTGAATAGATTTTAAACCATCACACCTTTCACAGATGGCTTAACACCCTGCATTACTCAGTCTTTGAAATGCTTCCTAAACACTTTCTTTGATAAAGCATGGAGGGATTTTAACAAGATTTTTGGAATTATTAATGCTGCATTAATAGAGTATTTTTGGTTTGCTTTGTAGTATATCTAAGAGTACACCAAAGCTTGGGAGAGGAAATATTTGAGAATAGGCAAAACTCAAGTGAGCAGAACTTAAACCCAGCAGCTGGTGCAGGCACTGGGGTGTAAGTGATCACTTATGGGCCAGCTGGTGTGAAAGCAGAAATTTTGGTCCTGGATTTGCTCTTTTTGGTAGCCTCTGAGGCCATGTCAGATAGGAGTGATGTTTCTTCAGAAAAGATGTCATTCCTACAGCACTGCGTGAGGGCTGTTTGACAAGGGGGCAGGTGCCTTTTACACCACCACGGGAAGGTCTGAGGCCATTTATGCCATTCTCCTGGCACAAACCCAGTGGCATTGTGGCCTCCAGGCTCTGCTCTTGGCCTGGCTGCTCCTGTGGTCACTGCTGCTGCACCTCCCCCTGGGTGTGTGGGTCAGAGTGGCACTACTGCTCAGCTCAGAAATGCAGAGTGACCTCAGGGAACCTGAAAGACATCTGGTCATGCTGACTGACCTTCCTGGCTTCCACCAGTCCCATATTCTCATCACCTTGCTCTGAGAGGAAATACAAGTAGCTTTGTGTGGTGCTGGGAGGAGGAGGGGGGGGAAGAACTGTCTTCAGTTTGTAAATTGATGAAGCATTTATATGCAAGACTGTGACCTTCCTCTAGGCTTAATATTCACAGGCCATTGTCTGCAAGTACACCAGCTATTTAAAATAAAGCTCCAGGGCTGCTTTGGGGTACACCCAAGTGCTGGAGTTTACACCTTTGTGGATCAGTGGCAAAGTCATTTTAAACCCAGAATCTTCTGAAAGGGGAAGATTTTTGAAACTGGGCACTGTGTAGAAGGCTGGAATGCTTTTGAAGATCATGTCCTTGGGCAATTAGATACATTGGGACCCAAATTCCAGAGGTGAAGATTACTGCTAAGGAAAGTAAATATCTGCAGCTATTTTTGGAAGTCTTGGTTACCACTGCTTGTAATTCTAATTGTACTTCTAGCTAAGATTTAAATTAAAAAGAAAAGAAAGCAAAACCAAAAACCAGAACAATGACAAATTAGATTGAAAGCAAAATAATCCCTTGGGGTTTCATTAACCTACTTCCATTTGTTGGTTTGCTACCACCAGAAGGGATGTGACTTTCCAAGAAGAGAAGTCTTGCATGGATGCTGGAAAATGAAAACAGTCACAAATTGCAGTCTGTCTTTTGTTTAACTATCTCTGTTTAGGATTTCCAACCCTGGAACTAAGAGACTATGGCACAGGGACACTCAAAATCATGGATCATGCTGTTTTAAGGCAATTTCCTTGCCTTTTTTTAAAAGATTTCTTTTCATGAAATACAGCACCTTATTCCAGAAGGAATATGTGCCATCGTATTTGTCAAGGTTTTTCATTTGTTCAATATATAATCTCTTAACTTTTGGTTCTACATGTGCCTGCTTTTTGTTTCTGTGCCTCCTTTCCCTGTGTTTGAGTCCACAAACCTAACTTACAGTCTGCAGCATTTTACCATTGCTGTGGAAGTTTCTGCAAGGAGTTTTGTAAGGAGAATGTTACTGAGAGGAGTGTAGTGAAAAGTGGGAGCATCTGTGTGTCATACTGCCTGCTGGTGAAGCTGTTCTGGGCAGGTAAAACAGGTAAGAGCTTTAGGGTTCTGTTCTTCCCTTGTAGATTCTTTTCATCCCCACAAATTGTTTCAATGCTGAAGGTCTCTTTGAAATTCACAGGCTGAAGAATTGGGAATTTTAGTGAAAATTACTGTCTGATGGAAGACAGACCCAGTCCAGAATCTTAATTTGCCAGGAAAACATCCCTTGAGTTATTACTCTCTCACAAAGCCAGGTTCAGTCTTTAAAGTTCAGTGATTCTTGTCTTAGCTAAGCCTGTGAGATCAGATTAAATTCCAGAAGCGTGATCCAGATCTTATTAAATTCAGTGTAGGGACTGGAGATCCAAAGTGGTTTGATTTGGATTAAACCTGTCCCATGATGAGAAAAGCTGAGTAGTGTGTGCTGTTCCTGAGGGGAGCTTTCCCTGTCCACTGCTCTGCAGGAGAACTTGGGTCTGGAGCTGACAGGGAAGGGAACTCTGACAGGACTGGGGGTCTTGTGATGCTGAAATGCCTTTGCCTCCACGTAAACAAATCCTTTAGGAGTTCCACACTGCTGTTCCTGGTTCTGTCCTGCACCTTGAGGGCATTATGTGGCAATGCCATCAGCCAGTTCTTGCTGCTGACACTGGAGAGGAGCCCCGTGGAGGTGAGTCCTGCAGGTCAGGGCTGTGGGCATCAGTGCATCACACAGGCTTACAGAAGCAAAGGAATAACCTTGTTCCTCTGAGTCCCCTCTTCTCCCCCTCCTCTGCCAGATCATAATGCTTAAACTTTACATAAATAGCTGGAATACTGTGGAGGGCCTGATAAGAGGATTTCTTCATCCATGCTGAGGCTCCCTTCTATCACATATCCCTTCCATTATCTCCTGTGAAATGCTTATTGCAGTTTCTTCCATTTAGTCTCCTATATACATTATCTATAATGCATAATGGAGTGTGTGTCTGGATGAAGGACAATATCCCATAATGCAAGAAAATGACTTGTAAGTTGCAAGCAGTGGAGCCTTAATGGTATGATCTCATTAGGCTAGGAAAAAAAATTCCCCAGTATCACCCTTTACACCGTAGAAATTGATTTAATTTTCTCTTTCTTTTTTAATCTTCCACATATTTAATCAAGCTGTGCTATGAAAGAAATAGATAATGATGTTGAAGTTAAGTTACAGGATCTATACCACAAATTCTTTTTGTAAATTTGCCCATTGAAAGAAACATGATAAACTTCCAGGGTGTTTGTAAGCATCAGATCAGGCTCCTATTTTCAAACAAATTGTAATTAGCCAGTAGGGGTTAGAGAAGCTGCCATGGGTCATCCAGGCAACTCTCTGCTCTTGGAGGATTGCAACGTGTTGGACACCAGTTGAGAGATCCTTTTGGTCACTGAAATACTTTTTTTTGGCCTAGGCTTGTCTTTAAGAATTTTGAATATTGCAACTCTGTTCTTTTCCTTTGGAGATTTTCTGCAGTTTCTGTTTCTTTCCTAGATGTTGTAGTTGTCTGCATTGCAACAGTATTCATTTTTATTTCTTTTTTCCCACTTAATGGTCTTTCATGTTTGCATTTAATACAGTAAATATTTACTTCCCATCACTGGTGTGTAGGTTTTCCTCTCTTTCTGATTTTTTAATCATTTCCTTCTTCATTGAGTATTAAGCAAGCCATGAATATCCAGGGGACTTTTTTTTTGTTGTTTAATTTTAAATCTCTGTAAAATATTGCACAAACCATTAAAATTTTAACTACCCTCCTGCCCAGGGAGGTGGGGGTGTCACCATCCTTGGAGGTGTTTGAAAAAGATGACGTGGTATTTTGGGGCATGATTTAGTAGTTGTGGTAGTATTAGGCTGTTGGTTGAGCTTGGTGATCTTAGATCTCTTTCCCAACCTCAGTGATTCTATGATTTTATGAAAATAATCCTTCCAAGCAGATATTATTTTGCATAATTGATATCCTTCAAGTCGTGCCAGCGTCTCTTTGGGAATGGAGTGACTGGAACCCCATGAAAGACTCCAGGCAGAGTCAGACACAGGCTCAGCTGGGCTGTGTCTCCAGCCTTTGTGGGCCTTGCAGCTCCAGGAGGGCCATGCCTGGGTAGATGGCATTGGGACCAGGGCTGTGCCTCCTCCCCCCACAGCCTGGCTCCGTGGCAAGCTCGGGCAGGGGCAGCAGCTGGTCCCACCAGGGGAGCTGGGGCTGTGCTCCTGGCCGAGCCACCGCCTGCCCTCTGCTCACCAGAGACCCTCCAGACACCCTGTGTGCCCTCAGCCTCTCCTCTGCTCTGCTCCCCAGCTCCTGCTGGGCTTTGGGAGACACCCTAGCCAGGTTTCTGTGCTCGTGGGGTGCCCAGCACTGTAAGCAGACACGACGTGCCATTTTCTAGCTAAGCTTTAGGACCTGCAGCAGTAAATCCTTGTTGCTGCTGCTGGCAGTAGCGTTGGAGACCTGGGGCTGCTTTGTGGTTGGCTGTCTCCTGTGGGTTTAGCAGGGTGGCAGATGAACGTGTCCCTCAGCTGAGTGAGTTCCAGGCTGTCTCCTCAATACCTACCTGCTTTTCCTTCCTCCTTCCCTTTTCCTGGAAAAATTCTCATTTGACAGTTCCTGGTGCATTGTTTCACCTTAAATGCCCACTGGCTTTGGGCATCAGCCCAAGCCTTCGGTGGATTTTTCCTCAAAACCCTTAGCTCTGGTTTTGTAATGGTGACCAAATTTCTGTCAAATATGTCTTTAAAAATAAACAAAGCAAGACAAATGGCTGTGGAATGTCCCATGTTGTTAACTAGCTGTCAGGTGCTGCTCTGTACACAGTGCAGATTTCTCTTGTGGGTGACCTATTGTATATGCAGCACTGAATTCTTGAAGAGCTTGGTGAAGTGCTGAATATTTTTTATTTATACTGGAATAGAAGTGCCCTCTCACCAAGAAACATTGAAGAGATGTCACATTTTGAGTCATCTCAAGGTTCTGTTCTGTAGTCTTGCTTTCTGAGGCTTCTTTATTTCTTAAAATAACTCTAGTAAATATAAAGTTTGTGAGAATTCTTATCACCTGACTGAACCTGGAAGGCAAGCTCCTAGAGGCAGGGGAATTACCAGATTTTTGTAAAACACTGAGCACATTTATGGCACTGGAAGTATAACACACTTGTAACAGGGAGGGTTAAGTTTGTGCTGTGCATTTTCAGTGGTCTCCTCACATCCCCTACTTTGAGGTATGCAGCCTCTCCTCAAATCAGTCCTGAATTATGTGGTCCCCTTTGGTTGTGAGAGGACCCTCTTACGTCCAGGTTACTAGATTTCTGTGTGCTCTGAAGGCCACACTAAGAAACACACCACAGGGCTGGCTGTTGGGGAATTCTGTGGTGCCTGCCTTGCTCTGAATGAAACATGTGCTTGCTAAAATGTTCAGAATAATGTTCAGAATAATGCTGTGGATCTGCAGGAAGTGTAGTGGGGATTGCATATTTTCACCTCTCTGTATACTGTTTTTTTTTTTCATACAAAAAGATCTCTATCTGTGCTCTCATTACTTCTTTTAAAACATCTGAGACTGTAATTTGGTGTGAAAAAAGGACATTTCTACCTCTCCATATCCTCTTGGGGTCGTTGGGGTGTGTGGTGCTTAAGCATCAATTCTTCAGGATTTTGTGCACAGGGAACGTGGATAAAAATTGCAGGACTTCATTCCAGGAGGTGTTTTGGGAACTCTTTTTATTTTTTTTTGAGTACTGTAACAGTCCCTGGCTGTGAGTCTCCTGTGTCTCCAAATGAATATAACCACAGTGGTGTGCAGGGTGACACTGCCTGACATCTTAGTGCCTGCAGAAATGTTTGAGTGACTGCATGAGTTAAAATAGTTGGAAGTATTGAAACAGAGAGATTCAGGGAAGTGGATGTGGCATGGTTTGGAAGCAGGTTAGGATTTTTGAGGTTAAGCCAGGCAGTGTTTATAAAATGGAATTAGTGCTGCATGCCTGGAGTGAGAAATATGATTCTGCTTCCTCAAGTCACCTTCCCAGCCACTGTTCTTCCTGCTGCTTGTGTCCCTTTGCATCGGTGGTGTCGTAACACAAACCATTAGAAGGACAAGCCAGCAGCACTCCACATCTTCTGGACATGCTCCTTTATGCATCACCCTTTTATTTATTTTTTTCCATCCAAATAGGAGGAGCAGGACAGTGACAGAGGAGCTAAAACTCTTCCTGGAAGTGAAGATTTTCATGTTAACTAGAGCTGGCCATAAGATTTGTTCAAAGACTTATGTTGCTAACAGTAATGAAAAGATTGTAATGTGGCTCCCTGCTTTGCTCATTAGTTTATGAGTGGATTTTTGTTTTTTCTTTTCTTTTTAGAAGTGGATGGTTTTGTTCTTTGCTGTATCTGTGTCACTTCTGGCCAGGAGTGTCCTCTTAATTACTGTCCCTGCCTGCATGGGCTGTCAAACCCTCTCAGCTCCAATATCTTGCCCTGTCTTATCTGCACTTCCACAGCAGTTAAGCTCTCACCCTCTTTGGGGTTGGAGTTTACCAACATAAAGAGGAAAGCTGGAGGCAAGGGCTGGTGTCAGTACAAGCCCCCTGAGAGGCAGAAGATGTCCTGTTGCCCTGCAGGGGTTGGTGCCCTCCCTGTTGTACCTTAGAGGACAACCTCAGGGAGGTGTTTGGCAGTGCAGTGTGAGTGCTGTCCTGTGCAGAGTCACCAGTGCCCCAGGGCACATGAGCCAGCCTCAAGGGACTTCAACTCCTGAGAGCCCAGTGAAATGGCAACTTTAGCAGGAAGGAATAATGCCAAATTTGTGTGAGAACAAGCATCATTACCCAAACTGAGGACAGCTACATCACAGAGTGTAGCTGCTGGCTGCTTACAGCTGGGGAGGCTTTGGGAGTGGGAAGCAGAGAGTGCTTAGTGATACATCTCTTTGTGGGAAGGTGGAGGTTGGGAAGGAGATCAGTGGGGATGTGACAATGCACCCTTAGGTGTACCCTTATTTGGCTAGAAGTGGGGTTTTCTACTTTGCTCTTTGAGGTAGAGCAATAGAGTCTCTTTTACCATTAAAATGGAACGTTTGTTGAAAATGGATTCAAAGATGTGTTCTTAAGACATTTCGTACAGCACCAGGGTGTTGTCTGCAAAGCTTGCCCAAGCCTCTGGGATCTCTTTCTGTTTTGTTATTCTGCTGTGGTGGAATTAAAAACCACCATGATGTGACTCCAGCAGAGCTACTGAAGGAGAATAACCAGAGAGGGCTCCTCTTGTTTTGATTCCAAAGCAGAATCCTTTGGTCAGATTGACCTGCCATTAAAAACACCTTTTGAAAAAGGAGAAAACTCCCCCAAAGGTAACTGGGGATTTCGGTGTCACCTCCAACAAGAAGCAAAAGCAGTTTTGGGGTTGGGGAGTGGGGAGAAAACGTCTCCCTCCTGGTCACAGCTCTTTCCTGAGGCTGCTCTGTTATGGAGGCATCAAGTTTGCACTGACGTTCAGCCCAGCCATTTTTAGGAGCTCAGTTTTCACTGCAGTTGAGCCTGGTGCCAGAAATGTGTAAGAAGGAAATGAGAGGTCTTTATCCATATGCCTCTTCCCCTATTTCTCTCTCCTTTGTGCACATAAGAGCATAATGTATGTGTATGTGTTTGTATATTTAAATGCAAAGCCACACACAAAATCCTGGTATATAACTGAACACATTCATCTAACATAAAAAGCTGAAAAAAACCTTAAGATTTGGGTACTGCTTATCTGTTTATTAGTAGGAGCTCTTGAAAAGGAAGAGCTGCTCTACTTGCTCTGAGCTGAACTGCTAAGAAGAGGAATAGGGAAACGTGTCACTTTTTTTTTTCCTGCTTTCCCAAAGTCTTTTTTGTTCTGTTCCAAAGTGTTTTCAATTAAATACAGTTTTGAGGTGTGTAACTTAGGAACAGTATCCACAGTTTGAGCACAATGCAGGAGTCATTTCTACAGGCCATCAACTTCCTGTGTAAGTAACATGACAGGAATAAGAAGGTGCTGGTTTGTCCACACGAAATTATTGGAGAGCAGCACATTTAAAAAGATTAAATCATTGTAGAGCAGAGAGATGATTCCAAGCTGCCATGGAATTAAAGTTTCTCTTCCTGAGTTTGGAGCATTTTCCTTCTGGACCAGATCCAGGAATGACACTTTTGGGGTGGTAAGAAGTGGGCAAGGACTGCTGGGTCTTGCAGTGAAGTGCTTTAGCAAAGAGGCAGTTTCTGATCCACTGGGTGTGTTGTGGTAAATGTGGCAAAAATTTGACTTCTGTTGAGAAAAGAAGAGACTTTTCTGCAGAGTGGGCAGTCAGAGCAGGACGAGTATCCTCTGCTAGCTTGATTCTTGGAGAGCAGAGCTCCTGACTGAGACGTGGCTCTGCCCAGTACAGGTCCTGGGAGCTCCTCACAGAGGTGCAGCACTAGTCTCTAGACTTCTTTTGTTCATAGATTGTGTCATTCCTCCTTTTTAAGTGACAGAATTGAGGTCATCTTCCTGGGTATACACTAGTTAATCTTCTGGACTTTGGAATCTTGCCCTGAATTGAAGAAACAGTTGGGATTTATTCTTTACCCTTAAATACCATTCTGAAAGGTTCAAGTCCTATTTCTGTGATGTAAAACTGATTTGTAGGTTTGTGCTTTGTGAGGAGTTGTGCCCAAATGCCAGGCTCTTGCTGAGAAATTGGGACCATCCCGTTGTTGCTTTCACAATGGAAGGGAATTGTTGTGTCAGATGTGTGCTCTAATACCTGTAATGCAGGTTTATACCCTACTCTCTGTCCTTACAAGCCTGTGTTCTATCTCCTGGCTGCACCAGGTTTAAAGCCTGACACTGAATTACAGCAGAAATTTAATGCAGTGTATTAGGTGCTGATATGAGTGGCTCTAGGCTCAGAGAAGGTTGCTCCCTTGACATGGTGAGCTCCAGAAATTGATTCAGGTGCACTGAGAATTGATTTGAGAAGTCTCTCTGGCCTTATGGGACAACAGTGCAAAGAAAGCTCAATAAAAGGATCTTGTAAAAGCAATCTGGAGTAATAGGCAGTAGCCAAGATCAAGGAAATTGGAACAGGTGGATGTTTGAGAGGCACCCTCACTTTGAATTTGCCTTTTAACTGATTATGAAAACAACAACATGAAAGTAAAAGGCAGTTTAATGGTAGAACTTATTTTATTTATTTTTTTTTTTTACTATTAGAATTTTTGTTCCTCTTTTATGGTAGGTCTTTTAGAAAAGTACATGAGCCACAATACCAAGATATTCTCAGGCCACTTCTTTCTTTTTCTTAATTACGTTTCTCTCACTGAAATGTTTTCTGTCTCACTTATGCTGGTAGTATTTTTTTGTTAAGTGGCTTTCTGATATCTCAGGAAGGAGACATGCTACCAAAGAAATTGGTGTGGTTGGCTACACAACAGAAGTTGCTGAGTATGCCAAAGAAATGAACTGAAGAATGAAAGAGAAAAGAATGAACAAATATTAAAGGCACAAACAAAATATTGGCCAGGAGAGAGCAGATGAAATACAATCTTAGGAATTACTTTCAAACTGATGCAGTTCTTTCTGTAATTTCTTAGCTTGCTTCCTGGAGGTCAGTAGAAGCTGCATCTGGAGGAGATGATAGGTAACCACTTGAGACAGATCCTGGGCTAAAATATTAGATTTCAACATGGAAAAACACTGTGAAAAATCTACCTTCAAATAACAGAGAAATCCCTTCTGCAGGTAAATTGAAATCCACGTTGCACAGGGCAATGACCAAGCTATTGCTCGTGTGGCAAATCAAAGAACCTTTGCAGCCAACTCCAAGTTTCATTCCATCTATTTCCACAGCCTGAACTGTGTAAGGGAACCCGACTTGTCTGCGTGCCTGAGGTGAAGGGCTGGAGACCAGCAGGGCTTTCAGACTAGGTGGGGTTTGATGAAAGGAACCCAATGGATTAGAGGGGCACAAACAGACACTAGTGACTTCAGCCCCCTGATTCCAGCATGAATTCCATCCCTTCATACGCCTCTTGGAGATGTGACATTAACTAAGGCTTAGAATAATGGATAAAACCATTGGCCTGTCAAGCCCAGGATATTAATGAGGAATTATTCTTGTTACCTCTGTATCCTCTGCATACATCATTCAGTTTTGTCCCTTCCTTAGCCACCTCTTTTGTTGCTTTTAGTTCTCTCCTGAGATTGTTTTATGAAGTGATTTTCGCCACTGAGCATGCAAGCACACTTGTTAGGATTTGATGTATGTAAGCCCCATATTTTATGATGGTGGATGTGTTCGTATAGGATCCTTATTGATTTTCTTGTGTTCTGGTCGATGAAGAAGTGAGGCGCTAATAAAGCATCTATGTGCTGGGCTTGTTTTCTTTAGCTCTGCTGTGACTTGGACACGCCACTGTAATTTTTTTAGCTATGCCAAGTGCAGCAGAGGAATAATCTTTCTCTCACGTAAAACAATGTAGGATTACAGCAGCAACTGCTGGGAGCTGCTGCCATGGTCCTTTGTTGCTGAGGATCCTCCTCACTTCAGTCTTTCCTTTCACACCGTGCAAAGGTCGTTTGGGATCTTTGTTCATACTTCATTCC
>NW_008629114.1:34987-42750 GCF_000691845.1 Merops nubicus
AGAATTCCAGTGCTAGAATTCATACTGGTCGAAGAAAAGGTTAGAGACAGTCATCTAAAATGCCATGTGAGTATGAAATGGTGCCAGAACACATTAGTTTTTACTTGTGTGACAAAATGGTGCTGATCTGCTTCCTGGAGGAGTCTGGTCATTGTAGCACTGCACTGATGGCACCCTGAGAACGCTTTGCTTGGCACTGGAAGCTTGTACTGACCAAGCTGTTCATGGAAAGTGTGGTTCATTTGTGCTGCAAAACCCAGAATATTTGTGATTTAATAGTATAGGTCCTGGAGCATGTTATGCAGGTACGTTGTGTGTGCCCAGTAAGGGACATACACAGTGTCCTTTAGAGGGCAAGTGCTGGCTGCTGCTTGTCAAGTAGTGCTGCTGGCACAAAGGGTGCTCAGAGTTTTTGGTCTAGTGGTTGCTTGTTTTCACCTGAAGACCATTAAGTTCAGATTTGTGTAGCAAGTGTGTATTGCTTATATTGTGGTGCTTGTTTTCAGCCTCCTGAATGCAAGAAAAGAGAAAGAGTTAATCTGTTGTGTTGAAAAAACAGGATTAGATTCTCTTCAGTGTTTGCTTAAAACTGTGTGGTCATTAATTCTTCCTTTCCTGCCTTTCTGCCATCTTGCAGATTCCAGATAAATGGTTTTGATGGAAAGCATCACTCTAAAACCTCATTGAAAAAAAAAAACAAAAAAAAACCCAGAAAATAAAGTTGGAAACTTACATATTCCAACATCAGTTAGAAGTACAGTCTCACAGAGCTTGGTGAAGTTCCACAGTATAAATGTGACCATGAAGCAGACTGGAGGTGTAACAGCCATTGTCACCAAGGACCACAAAGAGAACTGGGGGGGAGAATCACACGTTGAACTGGTGTTTATTTGTACTCTCTGAGAGGATGCCTTACCTGGCATTAATTAGCATATTGCCATTAAAATAATAATGATGTAGCTAACTACCAATATTTTCAGACTCTCGAAAAAAAATTCTGAATCTGGAAAAATAAAATTTGGCCAATGGAAACTCATATATTAAGAACCAGCAAACCCCCTGAGGACAATGTGAGAAGCCTGGTTGTATGTCATTGTCTTCCTGAGGTTTGGGTCAGCCTCCTGAAATCCTGACAGTGCAGCTCTGCTCCAGGTGAGACAGCACCAACAGCTCCTCCACTTGCTCCTTCAGTGCTGAGCTTTGCACTTCTGCCTTCCTTGAAGTCACATCTCTTTGACATCTTTTTTTTTTTCCTTCTTATTTTGTTGTTCTATATCTGAAACTTAAATAAAAATAAATATTAACAAGTCATTATTTCCTACTGAACAGAGATTGCATCTCTCCTCCCACGACTTGCTCAGGGTCAGGAACAACTTCTGCGAGAATGATTTATTGACTTCTCTACTCTGACCAGAATTAAAACTGTCACCAAAGGGCCTGTAGTCCCCAGACACCAGCTCGGCCTTCTCAGTCAATCTGCCAGAGAGATGACTTTAGTTACACAGCAATTAAAAGACTTATTTCATGGTGAGTAACTAAAGGGAAGTGGAGGGCAGGGAGAGAAAGGTTAACGCACTGAGGCAGAAACAGCACAGAGCACTAATTCTGTGCTAATCTGGAAGTCTCTCCTTTCCCATCAGCTCTCCCTGCTGCTCAGTGTCCACTTTCACTTTGTGTACATCCCTTGATGCATTGAACCTTCTCTGGGAGCTTTGGAGGTTTTATGGAAAGGGGTAAGATGACTGGGCTGGAAATGCTCCGAGTTTACTTCAAGGCATGTTAAACTTGGCTTCATGAGGGATCAAGGCCTGTGCAGTAATGAAGGATTTACCATCCTTGGTTGTCTTCCATCTTTTTCCCTTCCCTCTCTGGAACTGCTGGCCAGTTTAATCCAAATTTGACAAGAAGGATAACAGCCTCCATGGTGCTGGAGAGGGCATGCCCTTGGTCCTCTGGTGAGAAAATGGGTCTCACCTTGACTAGGTGCTAGAGACTACAAGTGAAATAGCTCTACTGTGAAAAATGTAACTTCAAGGAATGTTAAATTCAGGTTTACACCTTACTGGAAACCAACTGGCACAGAAACCCATAGGAAACCTGACTTCCTCACTGCCTTTTCCTCTGGTGCTACTTGTTTTGCCATCAGCCAGCTGCTTAATGTCCCTGGAAGAGAGCATCCCCCTGGGAACTGGTGCAATGTCAATGTGAATTCCAAAGACATCTCCTTAATACAGCCCTTGGCCTTGGAACAAGCTCGTGCAGAATCAAAGCGTTAGGATTCTCTTTGTTTTGCCTTTATGGTGGTTTTGGAGAATTAATGTCTCCTCATGCTGTAATCTTCTGTGCTGGGACGTGCCAGGGAGGAGGCAATGCTTTTTGGGTGGCTGGTTGAATTGTGTGCTTTTCTTACTGCTTGTTTTCTTGCCTTGCTGCTGGATGACTCTTGTGATGTGTGATGGGCTCCAGGCCCGTGGGTCCTGCACAACTGCTGCTCTAGCAGCACTTGGGGGATGACACCAGGAGCATGGGGCTGGCATGGAGACCTCTACCTTGTCTGCCCACGGGGATGGAGTGTCAGGAGATTGTTCAGCATGTACCAGAGCATGTGCCTTTCCTAGGGGTAGGACAGCCAGCTTTTAACTGGTATGTACAAGGAGACTTGCTGGTGTGTGCTTTAGCTGCAGCTTCCTTTCCCAGCTGGCTTCCTGTGGTGCAGAGCTGGGGTGAGAACTCCACACTGTGGGGCTGAAATGTCATTATGTCATTCAAGCCCTTTTTTTTTTTTTTTCTAGATTCACTAAGTGCTGCATAAATGTTTTTATTCCAAATGGATTTTATAAAGAAAATAATAATAACCTTCATGGAATACATTGATCACAAAGGGATTATTAAGTGACATCTCTGACTTGCTGAGGAAGGCTGTGACATAGCTGTGAGCTGAACTCTGCATCTCAGCAGAGTGTTTGATGACCAGTTCCTACAGTCACTTACCAGGGAGGTGTCTGTGTGCCAGAGTGGTTCAGTGTCATGCCTGGACTGGAAAGTAGAACTTTTTTCTTACTAAATCCTCTGTATCAAATAGAAATTTGGTGGCACTTGATGTCCAGGTCTATTTGAGGTTTATAGCAAACAGCCAAGTCAGTCTGAGTTTCTCCTGCCTTAGCCTGCCAGTGCACCTTGGTTTGAGCAGACACGTCCCATGTCAGAGCTGAAGGCTGTTCTGCTCCTCTGAGAACACTTCATGTGAGGTGGGCAAAGGTCCTTGGGGCCAGTTCAAGGGAACCAATTTGATTTAATTCGTGTACTAATCTGAATTTGAAATAACTCACAAGCCTTTTTTTCTGTGCACAGCTTCACACATCCTCAGCTTTCCTAGTGGAATGTCTGGTTTATTTCCCATTGCTCAGATCACAGTAAGTGAAGTATAAAAAACAGAGTTCATGGCAAAGAGAAGAGGCAGAGGCACTGTAAGTTAGAAGCCTTGGATAAAAATATTAGCAATTTTGACTTAGAGTATTGTCATTGAACTCAATTTGAATTTTTAGTCACAACAAATAGTGGAAAAAAAAAAAGCCTCTGCTGAAAGGGTGGCAGGCAGTGTGCAGCTTTGGAGCAGGCTCCTGGGAAGAGATGAGGGCGTGATCCTGTCACCAGGATGGGACTGTGATTTACAAAATCTGCATGGCAAGGACACAGTGTTGTCAGGGCTGAAGTAACAGCTGGAGTTACATTGTATGCAGGATGTTCTCTATTTTATTGAAGCTGTTTAATAAACATGAAAGTCCTCTGGGAACTGGAAATCTCCAAAGCTCTTTTCTTCCTGCAGTATCCAGTGAAAATGCAACCCCCTGAATGTGTGTGATGCAGAAGAGGAGCTGTAGAGACAGCAGGATGTTGAGTCTTGGGAATCCTGACCCAGTGACCCCACCAAATGCTGTGTAGCTCTAAACATGAAGGTTCACATTGGCTTTACTCTGTCTTTTCTGTGCCGTGGAGAGTCTATCAACATAGATTGAACTCTGCATGTAATTATAAAGCAAGAATCAAGATCCCAGTCTCCACTTTTATTCTGGTCCTTTCAAAGACTCAATCCTCATGCTAAAAGGCCACCCCACCCCCCCAAAGTGGCACCACGTTCAGTTAGATGGTTTGTTTTCTCCTCTGGGCTGACAGCAGGGGAGCTGTGCCCACATTGCAGGTGTGTAAATGTGGGTTACACATGACTGTAAGAAGTCATCAGTTCTTCATTTTCAGGCTTGGACTCCAAGGCTGGTAGCTAACCCTGCTGGAGAGGAGGTACAACTGGTGTCATCAAAATAACCTGTGGGGTGGTGCAGACAGGGGTGGTTCTTCCAAATCCCATGCAGCTTGATTGACTGGGGGCATGAAAAAGATAGTATTTGGCCCCAAATTAAGGAGGTTTTGTGGCTTGTTAATTCATTTTCACTAAAGGTCTCTGTGGGCCCTCAAATGTAGATGCTTTCTAGGTCTTCATTTACACTTTACCAAAAAAATGCAGGGCTGGTGGTGGAGTGAAGGGGAAATGAAAAGATCAGTTCTGATCAAACCAAACATAAACCTAAACACAGAAGAGCTCTACTCTGAACCTCTCAAGAGCACTGTTTCCCTTGTTAGCACTCTTCTAGCTTCTCTACAGACAAATCTGCTCAGCTTGTGGTTTCTCTGCCACTGCAGCCTCACCCTGGGGTAAGATGGAAGGCAAAACCTCTCAAAGGGACCATCCAGCTTCCTGCAAAACTAGCTGTGCCATAGAGTTTCTTTTATAATAAAAACCTTTCAAATGAGTCGTGGAAGTGGAGGATGATCTTCTTAAGTGGTGTCTTCATGAAATGCATTTCCTATTATGATTTTAGGGTTTCATCTAGACTCATTAGTTTTTAATTCATTGGAAATACAGTTTTGACTTCTTTGGCCAGTGGATGCTGACTTTAGTGAATTCTGTGCTTTCATGAAACTCAAGCTTCTCTGAATTAATAGGTGACAGAAGAGAGCAAGGTCTTTAATTTGCTCTAAATTTTATTCCGAGCTGATGTGTGTCAATGATAATCCTACACTGTAAAGGAGTGTTGGCAGCAAATGATAAGAAATGTCAAGGAAAGGGCAGAAGTGGGGAAGAGATTTTAACATCCTGGTGTGATGCTATGTCCTCTTTTTGATAAGCTGTAATGACAGTGGCTGTCAAAGCTGTCAGGGCACTGAAGGGCCCTTCTGGAGCCCTCTCTCTGTTATCGACAGGCAAGGAGAAGGGGCTGCATGTGCTTGTACACGTGTGTGTGGGGTAGGGTTGGATCCCTCTTATTCTGCATCAGAAGAAAAGATGAAATATTAAGTGATACCTGGCTTCTCATCTAAAAGTACTGTCTCTCCATAAAGTCTTTGGTGTGTGGTCATTTCTTCTGCAGCTGTGGTGTCCCCAAGAACCAGAAGAACAGAACCTTTGCTTTCCCTGTCTTTCCAGAGCTGCTGCAGTGGCATGTTCCCAGTTCAGATGCATCATCCGAGAGTGGGTGAGCTTCAGCATGGAAGCACACTCAATGCCCTTCTTAATTAACTGTGGATTGAAATACAAGCAAATGCTCATAATTTAATTGTATTTGGGATGAGGCCTTTGAGCAAACTGAGATAAAGGAGGGATGGAATTGTCAAAATCTTGACTTTTTTCACTGGGTGGGTTTGCCCATTCCTACTACATCCACGTCCTGCTTCTCAGAGGGTCCGTGTCCTTTGCTCTGTCATTCTGGTGCTAGCACTAAAATGTTCTCTGCTGATGTAACTTCATGGCTCTGAGAGAATTTGCAGGAACTGTTGGGTCTTTTATTGTTCAGTGATGTCAGTCAAATGGTCTTGTTCATCTGGAACTTAATCTGGTAGTCACTGCATAGCTGAGCTTCTGGTTGTGCCAACATGAGCTTTGCAGGAGTAAAGAAAATGAATCCAAGAAGCACATAAGTAGCCTGTGAGTAGAGATTTGTGGAACATGAGGTGAAAGTACTTGGCCTGTGGGGAGAAATATTACTTTAATTTTAAAAATGACTCCAAGGAAAGGAGCAAATGGAACACAGAGCTGTTTCATTTTCCCATTCTGGTGACACCAGTGGCGTACGGTTCTTTCTTAAAAACTGTTTCATCAGAAATAGGTCTGATATGATCGTCAGCCCCTCTGCTCACAGGCTGAGGACATCAGACAGATGTAAAGGAACAACATACAGCCAGTCTGGCAGCATCAATGTCCAGGTTCACTGGTACAGACCCCTCTGAAACATCCTCCTTGATGGCTGATGAGCCATTTAATTTCCAGCACCTCGTGCAGATGGGTTCAGTTTTTTACAGGGGTCTTTCCATTGTATCCTGGAGCCCTGACCAGAAAACTGCTGTGAAGGAAGCACAGAGGCTAAAGCACAGCAGTGGTACTGTGGGGCTGGCTGGCAAAAGTAGCATGTTTGGCTCTCAAATTACCAAACAGTTCTTAGGAAAGCTGGGAATTTTCACTCTAATCCTTTGGAATTATCTCCCCTAAATCAAATCTCTGTTGATCCTGCTGTTTGGTAGCTGCTGACATGACATTCCAGAGTGTATTTTTTAATGGGAATTTTTCTGTCTTCCCCTCTTCCCCCCCCTCCTATTTTTTCCTGATATTCTAATATAACATTTTGAGGAAGAGCCTGTGGGACTGGATGGCAGGATTTATAGACCAAAGCACAGCAGAGGTTATGCTGGAGCTAGAACTGTGATCAAAATACTGGTTGAGTTTATGATGGTGTTTTGCTGGGTCCTTTGGGAAATACAGTTCCTGTTTTTGCACTGAAGAATGACTTCAACTCTTGTAAGCTGGAGAACACACAAAGCAGAGGATCACAGCGAGGCCCACAGTGCAGGAGAGTGACTTAACAGTTGTTTAATACACCATTATTTTACCACTAGGACCAGGATTTCATTCTGTGATGATTTCCCTGAGCATTTCTTTATCTTCCTGGGCTGTCGTTTGGGCAGCTGCCCTCCAGAGTGGGGTGGCTGGGGCTGGGAAGCACCGAGTGCAGCCTTCACCTTGCAGTGACCTGCTGTTCATACTCCTGCTGCTGCTGCCCAGTACAGCAGGCTTCCAAAAGCCTGGAGGAGTGTTCAGGGCCCTGGAACACTTCACCCTCCTTCCTGTGTGGACATGACCTGTGAAAGTAGAGGTGAAGACACCTACATTGAGCACGTGAGGGTTTGGGGCCTCGCTACCCATCAGGAGTGGGAGATGTGTCAAGGATGTGGTTAATGCCTCCCTGCCTTGTTCAGAATGTAGTTAAATCCCAAATCCCCAGCCCAAGGGCTGGGCTGGAGTGCATTTTACTTCTTGTTACATGCAGCTGCACTCATCCAAACAGTACCAGTGTTCCCTGGTGCTGCAGAGACTGGGGGAGCAGAAGGGTTCTGTTGGTGGATCCTGGTCTGGCTGCAGCTCTGGATGTAGGTGCTGTGACAAAGAAGGAGGTGCCTCTAGTCCTGCAAGCACAGTGGTCTGGAAAGGGTTTTTACAGACAAAGCTTTAAAACAATGCTGACATAAGAAGATAATTTTAGAGAGGGTAACTAAAGTAGGTTTAGGAAGAAACAGCTGTTAAAGCTGTAAGTATCAGATTAAAAAGGTGTCTGGTGAGCTGAGGACACGTACTGGAGATGATGGATGAAAAGGGATTGCCTGTCCTCTGGAGTGCAGCTCCAGAGCTCTGGGGAGGACGTGACGTGTGTTTACATCCA
>NW_008629115.1:0-7853 GCF_000691845.1 Merops nubicus
AAAAAACCAAGAAAATGTTGCAACTGAAAAAGCAAAGTCAGTTGCAAGCAGGGGAAATTACCAGCATCTACTGGTGTCATGGACTCTGCTTTCCCATTTTGGGCTCAACCTGACCACTGCACCAGGAGTCTGGGATACAGGCAGATTCCAGCACCTTCCCCAGGCACAGACCACTGGCTCAAGCACAGCAAATGCCCTTCAGAATGCTGCCCTGAACTTGGAGATAGTGTGTTATCTTGCACTGTTCCCAAGCAAAATACTCTGGAAACACAGCTTTGGAAGGTTGTTGGAGACTGAGCAAGGCAATTATTTAATAAATCTCTGATTTCCTGAGTGGAAGCTTTCCTCTGGAAAAAATCTTGCTATTAAGATGCCTGCAGGAACAGTAGCTCTTAGCCCAGGTACCTGTAACAATGACACACAGCTTCTAGAACATTTTGAGGCAGTTAGGGGGCTTGGGGATGTTCTGTGGTTTTCTGTTTGATTTTTTTTCAAACACCCAAGACACACTCTGCACTTAGCTGCAACTGACTTTAAAGCAGGGGTGCTCATTTGTTAGATTAAAAGTTGATGTTTTGAGTTAACAAAGCAAGAACAACTTAAGGTCATCCTGAACAAGTATCCTGTGCTTCACACAAAGAGTAGTTTTGTGCAGAAGTGTAATTTAAGTATATATATTTCCAAAGAAAAAAAAAATATTTAAAAGTTTTTTAAAGAAAAATGAATCTTTAAGACAGTCTCCTTCAGTGTCCTCCCTGACTCAGTTCCAGATGAGGGATTTCAGGTACCATGTTACAACAGAGCAGATGATTTCACAGAATACCTGGGGTTGTTTAGCTTGGGAAGAAAAGGAGGCTCAGGAGACTTTATTGCTCTCCACAACTCCCTGAGAGGAGGTTGTAGTGAGGTGGGTGTCAGCCTGTTCTCCCGAGTACAAGCAATAGGACATGAGGAAATGGCCTCAAGTTGCACCAGAGGAGGTTAGGTTGGGTTACAGGAAAAATGTCTTCACTGCAAGGGCTGTGCCAGGCTGCCCAGGGCAGTGGTGGAGTCCCCACCCCTGGAGGGGTTTCCAAGCTGTGGAGATGTGGGGTGAGGGACACGGGGCAGTGGGGACCTGGCAGTGCTGGGGAAGGTTGGACCTGAAAAGTCTCTTCCAAGCAGAAGGATTCCATGATTTAACACACCTGTATCATTCCATTAGCATCACTACCAAATTCCCCATCTCTCCAAAAAGCTCCAGGTGATCCAATACCCTTACAAACAATGCAGTTTTAAAGACTCGTCTCTTCCAGTGCAGATCAGTACCAAAGGTCTGCTGGACTCACGGCTTCAAAGCTTACTCTGTGAGCAACAGATCTTCCTTAATTCCTTTGATCTTGTGGCATAATTGAAGTAAAAGGCATGTTTCTTGTATTTTACCTGTTTCAGTGTGAGGGCTTTAGCTTTTTCTTTGGAGATGCCCATTTCCCACACACACACTGCTGTGCTTGTTCCTCCAGTGATAACGAGTTTGGGGTTGGGGCAAATGGCACACAGTATCTGACCCCACTCTGACAAGCACTCATAAACAATTACTGCCTAGAAATAAAGGAAACAAAGAAGAATTACTTGCAGGATTAGTGTTTGGTACAACCAAAATGAAAAGCAGAGTGCCACACTGCACCATTAATAAAAAAGGTGTTGCTGCTACCCCTTGTGCAATCCTTCCTCCAGCAGAAGCAATTCCAGCCTCTGCCATAAGATGCCTCTCAAGAGAACATGAGAGAGAGGCTTTAACTGCACAGATTTAAGTCATTCATGCTTTGCAGACCTGGTAAAAAAATAGTATTAATTGGTTTCTGTCATTCTGCCACCGTTGTGATGAAGACCACCAGATAGGGAGTGATAAAACACGTGCAGGACAAGATGATTTAATTCTCATGTGAAATAAATCTCCATCGTTCAGGTTTTTTCCCTGCTGAGTGCTAATTGCTTTTGGCACATCCTGCACTGCAACATTTCAGATGACCAACCTTGTCTGACTCGTAGGTGCCCAGCCTGCAGCTGAGGTCTGCATAGCCCCAGGCAAAGGTTTTATTCCACGTGGGTGGGATGAGAACCTTATTCTGCTCCACGGCCAGGATGCCTTTATCAGTGCACACGATCTGTCCCACGGGCTCCTTCAGCTCTGAGAAGAGAAGATGGGATTGTGTTTTATTGCTAGCATGGACAAATACAATCTCACCCCATTAAACAGCTGATGCTCTGCACAAGCAGGGCCTCTGTATTGGCTGTGTTAGACAAAGCCTTGTACCCCTGCAGCAGAGGCAGCTTTTGCTGTCCCTCACTCAAACGTCAGCAGGGCTGAGCCCCCCCTGAGGAGCACAGATGGCTGAGAGCCCCCCAGTGATGCTGCACGACTTGTTCTTCAGGCAAGGTGTCTGTGGCAATTAAAGGTTATTTTACCACTTTCAGCACAAGTAAAAATAAGTTTTTGGTATGGATTCCAACACCTTGGCTAAGCATTCCCACAGGGTACATTTCTGACTGTGGTCCCTGGTGTCCTACCTGTCTCTCCCCAGGGTTTGCAAATAGAGGTCAGTGCTTTGTAATTTCCTGCCATAGAGCAGCCCTGCTATGTCCTGTGTTTCAGCATCTCCTTCTCCCTTCACAGCAGGCAGGCACAGATTCAGTTCATCAGCCAGGAAAGAAATCACTGAGAGCTGCCTCACAGACAGCTAACTTTTGTTCAGTCTAGTATCATATATGAAGTCAAAATCCACCTTTTTTTGATCTCAATGCAGGGAACAATGTCACCCTTTTCTGCCAACATTTCTTGGCACTGTGATAAAGAATCCTTCTGCTACAAAAAGCACAAAAATTGAGGCTATAGCAGGCCCAGGAGCCAAGTAGCTTAAATACTGCTTGTATTAAGAGGTGCCCAATTTTATCCCTCTTTTTTAAAGAAGTTGCATTAAACTGGCACAGATTTGGTGCTTCCCAAGTACACGTTAAGGTAGCTAAGAACATAATCTCCCAGCATTAGGACACTTTAAATTTGTCTTTCTTACAGAAGTACAGACATTAAGAACATCAGAACTAAAAACAAATCATGGAAAATCACCACCTTGCTGAAACTCTGAATTCTCTGGCAAAGAAAGAGGAATAATTAGCATGGTTTTACAGCTCACCTTTCACTGGGGCAAGAGATGGCCGCAGGTTGTCCAGGTGATGGAAGAAGATCTTGTCAGCCGTGGAGCTGGGGGGCACAGAGGCCCCCATGGCCTCCCCATTGGGCCGGCTCCTCACCCGCTTCGGGGGGTGGGGCTTCTTAAAGAGCTGCAATTCACCAGGAAATTCACTCATTCATTACCCACAGGTACAGCCTTACAAGAGCACAGGCTTAGAAAGGTCATTGGTACATACCACTGACCTTCCCAAAGCTCTGCAGGGCAGCAGATGTCACCTAACTGTCCTCACTATTGACTAATAACCTCTGGCAACCGTTTCAATGAGAGCTCCACACAGCACAGAACCCACCAAGGAGATAAGGAGCTAAGTGTTCCCAAAGCTACCTCCAGCTGTAAAAGCAGGTGAAGGAAAGCAAGCAGAAGTCCCAAATTATGCAGTTCTTGCATAATGCAATATTAAGTTCTAACCTAGGAGGAACTGAAAGCTGCTTTTTGGCTTTGAAACAAAGTGCAGCTGACAGGCTTGGAGGCAGCCAGGCTTCCAAAGGACAGTGACAGGGTGGGTGGGCCTCTAGCTGGACAATCACACAGAAAAAACACATCTTAGCACCTGCTTTTCTTCTGCCTAGCTTGTTATGACAAGTGATTGAATGTCCATTTTACTGCTCCAGTGACCATCCCTGGTATCTCAGTGTTACACAAGCTGAGCACCACTTCTAACAAGCTGTGATCACCAAGGACACGGAGGTTTATCACCTGATAAATTCATAATAAACATCTTGGATGGCAGGTGCCATGCACTGTAACATGTAAATGACAAATCTAACCACTGAGTGGTATTTTGAAGGATTTCAATTCCTCTTGTGCTGAGAGGCCACCCCAGCACTGAAAGGCTCACTGAAATTCCCAGGTTGAAAGCTGTTTTCCTCACAGCCCTTTGAGATGTGTCACCTGTCTGCCCAGCCAAAGCAGAGGGGACAGGCCCCAGCCTGAGGCAGCTGAGCCATGAGCATGCACACACACTCCCAGTGCCCACACCTATGCTCTGGGCACAGAGGGTAACAACAAGGTAGAGCTCTCCCTGAACTACAGCATGCCTCCCATCTGGCTGGACTAGGAGGAAATGGAGAGAGAACAGATATCTTACAGTGTTCACACAGACAACTGATCTCAGAAAATGCCAGTTCCAGCAAGAAAAACCCTCTCCTTTAAGAGACCATTCTGCTCTGCTCCCCCAGGCTGTGGCATCTCAGGGGCCTCACAGAGTCTGGGAGAGCCTCTTCAAAACACACTACTGCCTCTGGAGTGCTTTGCAGCACAACTTTTTAAAATGAGAAACAGAACTAGAAGGGGCTTTACTGGTGGAAGAGATGGGGTAAAGAAGATGGAGTCCTCATGTTACATCTCCATGCAGCAAAAGAGGGAAAAAGTGCACAGCAGCCACATCCCTGAGACAGCCTGTCCTAGATCCCCTGTGGAAAGTCACAGAAGGTCACAGCAAAACTCTACAGTTACACTCAAATGTGCTTCAAAAGCACTCACCACCACAAATGACTTATGGAAGGAGTTTTGAGTTTCCTGAATTTATTGCAGTCTGCCTATTTCCTTTAGCAAAGCATCCTGAGTTTCCTAGGTTTGTACCTAAGAGGCATTTGAAGATGGAGGCAGACCTTCAGACTCAGCTGCAAGGCTCTTCCCCTGCCCCAACCTCAGCCTTAGTCATTATCTGCTCATTAGGCTTTAACTGGGCCATGTCTCATCATCATCACAACCCAGTGACTGGTTATTACTTAGGAGGAGAAGCCCCCACAGCCACGACATACCCAAGTTCTTGAGACAGCAAGGAAGGAAAAGGAGCAAACTTTCATTTTATAGCACAAAAATCCTAAAGAAATGTCTAATTTAAGAAAAAAAAACAAACCTTCAACCCCTAAAAACCTACACAGTAAAACTTTAGGTTTAATATAAAACTTAATAATTTAATGTAATGTCTTAAAGAGAACACAAACTTTACAGCTGCACCAAATATGTGTCTATGGAGCTCCCCTACAAGAGTCAATCTTAATTTAAATTTTGAGGGTTTTTCAACAGGTTCTTCAAATAAAAGATGTGGCCAAACCCTGTAGAAAGCCAAGAGACTAGTATAAGAAACAAAAGGAGCATAAATTATTATAGAAATTAACTTATTACAGGATAACTTAACATTAGGTATCACTCTGAAGTTGCTCTCACTGCTGCTCCCCTCTGACTTTGCAGAAGGAACAATTTTTTTTATTATGCTGATTTTTAGAGTTGAATCCTAACTCACTTTGCCTTTAAGAATGCAAAGGGGGAAAAAAGGGGGGGAAAAAAAACCACAAAAGACATTTCTAATCTCAAAAGTAAAGCCCAGAGTTGAACTCCATTCCACTTATGATGGAAATGTAAATGATTTTCACTGGAAGAATGTGGAAAAAACCTCCCAGGAAGTTTCAGTGCTAAAACACTTTCCTGTTCTCTATGAACACATTTCAATTTGAGTGTCATCTGGCAAGCAAGAATTCTACAAAGGGTGTACCTGCTTTGGTATCTGTCCAAAGTTATTAATGAATCCTATGGTAGCAGTCTCTTTCAATGGATCATTGATGTTATATATGTCCACTTGCCCCTCATAGAAGAGATGGTGAAAGACATTGACAGCTTCTACTGCAGCAGGACCTTGCTGTTTATAGCCAAAGATTAAGTCAATCCACTCATGCAGATGTGCACTCACAAAGTCACATTCCAGAGCCTGAAATTCAAAGGGCATGCATTAACAGTGGATCCCAGGTTGAGTCACCCACACCTGCCACAAAGAAAACTGCAGAATGGATTCTGCCACATTCTTTAAAGCTTTTCACTGAAGTGTGTCTTGCCCCAGTGTACTCCCTGGCCAGAAAGGAAGGGGAGGAAACCCTGGTTCTACAGACCTTGGCAAGAAGTAGCCATCAGCCCAGAATTCCTGGCCTGGCTAGCAGCTGTGACTACACAAATCAAGCATAGACTGATACACAGTGGAAAGTCCCAACTGGTGTTTTCCCTCATCACTGTCCAAGAGCCAATTACCTCCCGATGCACTCTGATGAACTCCCGAGGATCTCCTTTTGCCCAGGGGGGCAGGATCACATCACCAAGTTTAGTGCCATTTTGTTTGCAACCTATTAAAAAGAGAAAAAAAAAAAATTGGACAGGAGCACTGAAACTGCACTGCAACAGGGGGGAAAAAATTCTCAACACAGAGGCAAAAAAATCTCAACACTCTTCCCGATGAAACGATGAGTTCCCAGTCACTCAGACTTTCAAATCTAGCACTGGGTGAACGTGTAGCATCAGGAAACACCAGAAGCAGCCCTGCCTATGCCTCCATGTTAGAATGTACACGTCATCTACCACTCCCTCATTCAGTCAAACAGATTTTTCTCTGCCCATGAGACACCTTTCCCACGCTGGGCTGCCCGGCACTGCTCTCACACCCGCAGCAATGCTGCCAAGCTCTTTGTGCCTACCTAGGTCAAAATTGTTGGAGTTGAGCAGGAACTCGGGGAGGTAGAAGAACTCTGGGATGAGCTCCTTCACGTCTGCCATGTTGTGCCTGGAGGCTGAGTACCAGGCCTCCCGCACGCTGTGGAACATCCGGTCAGCCAGGTCGAAGTGACCGCCCTGCGGGCACACCAAGAGGCAGGTCAGCAGCAGAGCCCCTCCCAGCAGGGCTCAGACTGCCAGGGGGACACACCAGAGCATCCTCTGCTGAATAAACACCCTACAGAATGTAGCACGTGTCTTCCTCCAACACAGAAACAGGGTTAAACAGCTGCATCACTTGTTGTTACACGACAACAGCGAACAAAGCCCTGAGAAACAGAATTTTAAGAAGAGAGGAATCTGGTCCTGTTTCAAAGCTTAGTCTCTGCCAGAGAAACACAAATCCTGCCTGATGGCTTCTGTCTAAGAAAATATTTAACATGTAAAGTTACAAACCCCATTACCCATCAAATTGGCAAACTATTCCAGCCCCTGCAAACAGTTTATTTTAACAGTCGGTACTAAAGCAGCTCTTTGGATAGACATATTGGTTTAAACTAACAATCTTTCAACACCTCTAGCACAGAACTAAACAACTAGGGTATGATTCTTTCAGCAACAGACAAATAAAGCACGATGAGCAAAGTATTTTTCACAGTAAAACTTGATTTTGTTTTTGTCTGCTGGTACTTTGTTCTGCACACATGTAGAAAAATGGTCCAGTTGCAAGAAATAAAAAAGTGAACTCCATTACATCTTCTACAAAGAAACAAACTGCTCCCAGGCAATAACAGCTCCACTAAAAGTATTTCTTCTGCCATGTTTGATGAAAATAAAGCAAATTTGTTGTATTTTTCCCACTGAGGTTTCAGCTGCAGAGCAGGAAGGAAGCCCCAGGTGAGGTGATGTGGTTCCTACCTGCAGGCGTAGGAAGATCTGAGTGAAAGGCTCCATCCGGACCAGGTAGGAGACCACGATCATGGCTGAGGAGTAGTGGGTCCCATAGTGATAAGCTGGGGTCTCCCCTGCAGGAGATTGAAAACATCATCACAAACAACAGATCAAGCAGGTTGGTGACAGAATCAGTACTAAAAAAAATTCAACAGTGCTGCATTTTAATTACTCTGCAACCACTGGACA
>NW_008629116.1:0-3693 GCF_000691845.1 Merops nubicus
GCCGCCCTGACGCCGCCTCTCCTCGCTCCCCCCCGCAGGGACCCGCCGCCGACCTCGCCATGGGCAAAGGCGACCCCAACAAGCCGCGGGGCAAGATGTCCTCGTACGCCTACTTCGTGCAGACCTGCCGCGAGGAGCACAAGAAGAAGCACCCGGACTCGTCCGTCAACTTCGCCGAGTTCTCGCGGAAGTGCTCGGAGCGGTGGAAGGTGAGTGGGGCCGGGCCGAGCCGGCCCCCGCCCCTGCCCTTGCGGCGGGCGGCCGAAAGATCCTAGCTCGCAGCTGCTGCTCGGGCCTTAGTAGGTCACCGGGCGCTTTGTCTGACCGAGGCTCTTCTCCTTCCCCCTCCGTGTGCCCGCAGACAATGTCGAGCAAGGAAAAAGGAAAGTTTGAAGAAATGGCTAAAGGAGACAAAGCTCGTTATGACAGGGAGATGAAAAACTACGTTCCTCCCAAAGGCGAGAAGAAGGGAAAGAAAAAGGACCCCAATGCTCCTAAAAGACCACCGTGAGTGCTTCGATGGCAGGGGCAAATGAAGAAAGTTAGTTCTAACCGTCTGGCATTTCATGTTAATCCCTGTCTCTCGTTTTAGGTCTGCATTCTTCCTTTTCTGTTCTGAACACCGTCCAAAAATCAAAAATGATCATCCTGGCTTGTCTATTGGAGATACGGCAAAGAAATTAGGTGAAATGTGGTCTGAGCAGTCGGCTAAAGACAAACAGCCATACGAACAGAAGGCTGCAAAACTAAAGGAGAAATATGAGAAGGTACAGTGAAAGTGGTAAAACAGTGGTTAAAGCTGTAGAGGTCACTGTAAACGTGTGACTCTTGTTTTGCACCAAAACTGTACACACAACTCTAAATATTTATGTCTGCGTTTGTCTGGTCTCAGAGTGCAGGGCGATGTGTGGTCTAGGTGGAACCTGCAGCCCTCACAGTAAACCTGGGTGTGGATTTTGCATGTCTAGAGACCTTGTCAGTAAGATGCTTTACTTCCAGAAAACGGGTCACCTGCCTGGTAAAACACACAGAGTGTTGTGGTCATAAAATTCTTTAGTGTCCTTTGGCCAAAAGGTGTAAGTGTGAAAGGCCCAGGGCTGCAGCCTCACTTTTCCACACGCACTTTGATCTGTGTTTGATCTGTGCAGTATAGGATTGTTCAGTTAGTGGAGCAGTACAGAGTTTTCTTCAGAGTTATGCTGACAGGAACTAACCAGCATTTTTCTTGCAGGATATTGCAGCATATCGTGCCAAGAGCAAGAGTGACGCAGGAAAAAAGGGCCCAGGTAGGCCTGCAGGATCTAAGAAGAAAGCAGAACCAGAAGAGGAGGAGGAGGAGGAAGAGGAGGATGAAGAAGAGGAAGAAGATGAGGATGAGGAGTAAATGAATGTCCTGCTGTAAAGATTTATGCCCAAAATCCAATATTTTGCTAAGAATGTGAACTCAAGTGCAGCTCATTGTTAGCTTCAGTATAAAAATCTGTACAGAATTGTGTATAGGTAATGTGGTTCTTTGTAGGGAGACCTCTATTTTTAATGTAAGTAGTAGCTGAGGGCTGCTACAGTTCAGTTTAAAATAAAGGAGAAAAGGTTGTGGAATGTTTTTTTGCATATTTAATGGTTTGGTTGAAATTCAGTGACTGATAGCCAGGTGTTTTCTTTATAGCCAAGTAAAACAAGGTAGCTGAATAGCTGATCTTATATTTTGTAGTATATTACACTGTATGACTTTTTTAACAGTTTTGTAATAAAATGTTGTACATGACTGTTGTATTTGTGGTGTTTCTGAGGGGCTGGGTGCTCCCCCAGAATGCTGGAACCGTGTGCAGGATGGTGCTTGGAGTCGTTCTTGGGCTATTGATGTTGCCACACAACTGGCAAGTCTCTTCAAGTGTTGACTCCTGGAGTTTATAGAGGAAGATCAACTTTATAACTAGAGTTCTCTCCCACCTATGATCCCATTAGTTGCAGTGGATGTTTTCCCTATGGTAGCATTTGCTTGTATCACCTTGTGGGTGGAAAAAAAACCTTCAACTTTGACTACTGAATTTGCTGCTGATGAGGAAGATAAACTTTATAACTACAGTTCTCTCCCACCTATGATACCATTAGTTGCAGTGGATGTTTGCTTGTATCACCTTGTGGGTGGAAAAAAAACCTTCAACTTTGACTACTGAATTTGCTGCTGATTGTGCCTGTGATTGTTTTCTTTTCTCCCAACTCCTGAAGCACAAGTCTTAGAGTTCTGTCATGGTGAAGTAGCTGATAATGAGTAGTGAATTTTGGGAACTTTCCCTCCCAGAGCTCAGGGTCACTGCCCTTTTCCACTGTCCATAGCAGGACAAGCAAGTTAGCTACAGGACAGATGTGATTAGAGGCATGTCTTCCCTACTCCTTCCTTCTCCCTCTGGCCCCCCTATTCATGGCTTCTCAGAAAATACACAGCCTTGCAGGACAGCATGAAAAATGCTGGAATGTTACATCCACACATGGCAGTGGATTCCTGCAGAAAAGGGAGGAGACCTTGTGAAGAACACGTGCCCCTGAGGTGTAACAGTATTGCCAGTCACCCTGTTCCTTGGTATTCACTTTCTTACTCAACCTAGTATATTTAAAAGGTTAACAATACTTCAAAGTGGGAAATTGGTGATCCTACAGCTAAACTCCTAGCTTAAGTTCAATTTGTTGAGATAAATAGGATTAACTGTTGCTGTACATGTTGGAACTGCCAGAGGTACTCTGTGCAGGTGGGTTCAATGGCTCCTGTTTGCAAGCTCAGCTTTTGGGAAGGTGTAAACTGGCAGTGAGAGGCAGTAGTTTTATGGGCAGGACATGCCGTGCTCAAGAACACCTCCTGTAGCATTTGCACCTTTATCCTTAAGTCAAAAATTCTTCCAGCTAAAATCAACTCCCTGCCACAGCATGGAGCCAAGACTCTGCTGGTGTCACTCATGTTTCAGCCACCCTGTGCAGGTTTCCCTGTGTAGAAACACACCCTCATCTCCCCATAGTTCTCAGGCTCCCTCCCTCAACACAACAGTGATGCTTCCACAAGTCTCTCAGATAAGATTTAAATAGTCTGTGGTGGAGCAGACTCCAGAGGAAATGGACTAGTCTGATTGTTTGAAAGGGGTGTTGTGGGTTTTTTTTTTTGTTTAACTTCTGCTCATGTGTTTTTAAACTGAACCACAATGCGACCCTTCAAGTGGCCTAGAAAGCTGCATGGGTTACAGAAGTTTAAATAGTGTGTCAGAGTAAGAGTGTATCTTGAGGTAATTCAGAATGAAGCAGCTCACTCTTCTAATATTTTCCTCAGAGAGGTAAAATGGCCTTTGGGTTCTATTTCATTAGCTAATTTAGCTCCAGCACAACTTTTGCAACAAATCTGTGAGGAACTAACATTGCCACTCTCCTGCCCCACATCCTAACAACGCGCTGTGAAAAGCCACCTGTGGGTGACTTTTGTTTCTGATCTGATTTACAAACATATCCTGACTGCTGGAGAGACCATTACTGCAAAAAGAGCCCGTTGCACTGCTCTGCCAGCCTGACCCCCACCGTTACCCAGCTGGTGTTGTGTGCCTGCCACGGCAGTGTGAGCTGCAGCACGCCACAGCAACGCTCTGCACCACGCTGATCATCAGCTGAGAATGATGCCACAGCTAAAACCATAGAACCATAGAATCATAGGGG
>NW_008629117.1:0-59124 GCF_000691845.1 Merops nubicus
GGGAAGAAAAAAATCAAGTTAACTATTAAGACTGAAATTTTCTGTTAACACTGGGACTTTTTTCCTAAAACATAATTTTAAAATACAAAGTAATTATGTAAAAAGTTTAACAAATGTTAAAATGTTCTAATAACATCTATTCATAAGCCTCACACAAAAATGGGGAGGATTTTATTACTTATGAGTAAGCTGAACCACAAACTCAGGACTTGAAAAGGTCAGTTTTTGATAAATTGTGAGGTTTCAAATAATTGACACTTAATTTGCTGGGGTCGTTTAAAAATTCTCTTAGTTAGTCATTCTAATTATTTTTTTCCTCCTCATATGCACCGTTTCAGTGTTAATCATACCCATATGTGATTCTAAATGGCCAAACAGATTCTGCGAGTTACGGAAAGGATTTGTTTTCTGTGCTGGTAGACTTAAGCTTTTATTCCATGTACTTTCAACTTCAGGCATCCTCTCCTTCTTGCTAACAGTCTAAAGTGTAATACAGATTGTGGAATTTGGCTTGAATATAGTCTTATTCACATGAATTAGTAGGTCTTGGGAAGTTTCATTAGCAGGATTTCTGTTCTGGTCTGCATTAGCTTCTGCTTTCTGGTTCTCTCAAGGGAAGTAACCACTCCAAAAATAACTCATTACTTCGTTTTTGAGTTGTGAAAGCTTAGAATCAGGAAAATAAGTCTGTATAAGACTGACATGATCTTATGTCAGTCTGTATTGTCCTAAAACTTTCAGTCTGCTCCCCAAAAGTTAAAATATTAGTTTTCTCAGAGAGTATATTGCATCCGTTTTAAACTGCAAATGATATGTAACAGCATAGTGATAACTCTGAATGCAGTGCTCCAAGTACTATCTTCTGTATTAAAGATAGCTTATTTCTCCATTATATGATTTTCCTGCCAAGAGTTGTAAACAATGCTGCGTTCATAATTGAATCTAATATCTTTGTATCTAACATTCTTTGGTTTTGTGCATTCCAGGTTCGACAGAATAGTCCTTCTCCTACTTCATTAGCTTTTGGGGACCACCCTATCACGCAACCAAAGCAGTTATCTTTTAAAATTACTCAGGTAACTACTTTTGAGTAGAGCTATCCTGTATCACTTTCGACTGTAGCAAAAACTGATAGGTATGTTTATTTCTGTCTTTCAACTTCTAAGCTCTTAAAAGGCTTTCAAAAGCTTTGCCTTTTACAGTCTGCCAAAGCATTTTTCTGTTAAGTTCAGCATCTCATAATTTAAATCTCTGGTTAGTTTTGTATTCTGTGTTGCTCTAATTCCAATGTTGCACTGTGAGTAGTTAGCTGATCATGTTGTCAGTAGACTTTTACTTGGCATTTTAGCTGTTGTGTTGTCCTAGAAGCAGAGGCTGCTCTTTCAGGTGATATTTGAAGTGGCAGCTGCTGTTGTCATATTGCATTTAAAATATGATATTGAATAAGAAAAATGAGATGGTGATCAAAATTATCAAGATATGGTTTTGTCATGACTTTTAAAAGCTGAAAGCAACTGTTTTATCCTCTCTGCCATTTCTGTCTGTTCTATCTTCCACAAATTAAACAGAACAAGGCTACTTCATCTGTTGAACCAATACAGAGAATTTAAACTAATTAGCTGATGTTTACTTCCTTGCCCCATTTTATATGCTTTTTTGTGAACAATAACTTTTCAGTTAGTGATGAAGCTTTTTAACACTGTCAGTGGTTTGTCCCAACTGTTCAGTTGTCCGCATAAAGAGGAAAAGCAGTTTTGAGTAAGAATCTTCCATGTCACTTCAAAACACATGAAAATAAGATAGTCTTGTTGAATGTTTTAATGTAACTTAGTTCTCTACCCAACATGAGAAAAATAATGCTGTAATTGTTAAAGGAAAGGTTAAATGTTTCAAAATATTTTTTTTAGACGGATTTCACAATGCTGAAATTAGCTGCACTAGAAAGTAATAAAAATCAAGACTTGGAAAAGAAAGAAGGTCGTATAGATGACTTACTCAGGGTAAGTGTTAGACATGGGGTAAAGATACTTACTCAGAACAACAGACAGTGAATCTGAATCAAATATTTAAAATATATGAATAATCCTTGTTTTAAAAAATTACCCTGGATTTGCCTAAATTAAAAGGTGAAATTAGGTTTTAATTTTTGTACATTTTTCTTTTTTAAAATCAGAAAGTCTATAAAATGAAACGCATAAGGCTTTTTTTTCTGCTTCTGTTCTATGGCTTTTGAATAATTAAGTATGCTTGTAGACATTTAATAATTACGTTTATAGATAATGTGAAGGTAGATACCTGTATCTTCTGTGACAGTTTGTTTCAGGATATTTTTTCATATTTTGTATATATTTATTAGGCTAACTGTGATCTTAGAAGACAAATAGATGAACAGCAAAAGCTACTTGAAAAATATAAAGAAAGGTTAAACAAATGTATTTCAATGAGCAAGAAGCTTCTAATTGAAAAGGTAAGCTTACTGCTTTTAAAATTTTTGTAATGAAAACTGAGAGTACTGTAGAATTCCATTATGACTCCTTCTTTTTCACTTTTTTTTCACATTAATTTTTCACATTAATCTCTGAGACCGAAACTTTGTATGCATGGTCTTTATCTGGCAGTAAGTGTTTTAATAAGTCTGAATAGGCAAGATAAAATGTTGAACCTTTTTCAGATCATGGAAAATGTCTTTTTTAATTTAAGGAAGAGGGGGCTCCATCATAAGTAATTCAGATATAGCAAAGCATAAAAGATAAGAATTTAGTATGCAGCAACTTGAAGAATAAGATTACAATAGATTAAAAAATATCTGAACATAATCTGTTGTGGAGAGGAGACATAAAATCTTTGTGAGACACTTAAGTGATTGAGATAGTTTTTGAGGTATCATGCTAGAATGCTGTATTAGCTCAGAGTTATGGAAACAAGGCAATGGTGGTCACTGTCTACCTTCATACTACAATGAAAGAAATTTATTTCAAATTTAAAGCAAAATATATTTAAACTAGTAGCAAGTTCTTAAAAGAGAAGGCTTGTTTCTGTCGCTCTTCTTTAAAATAGCCTTATTTAAAAAAAAAAAAAAAATTAAAAAAAGTGAATAGAAAAACAGCTTATTGTAAGTTAAAACTTTAATGTAAACAGTCAAGTCTCTTCTGTAACACTAGCTGCTAGGTGCTGCTGTCAGATACAAGGGCATAAACTGATCTATTAGAGGACTAGGGAGTTTCCTCACTAGTATGCCTTAAATTATTGTAGTCCTTTCATTTCCAGCATAAGGGATATGCAGGGAGAAGATGCATCAGATCTGTTCTATAAGATGTTAGGTGGGCACCTTCAGAGTGAAATTCACATAGGCTATTTTTTGTGAAAGGCCATGCAGGCCTCCTTTTCAGTCTATAAGTCTGTTTGCACAAAGATTCTGTCAACTTTTCACTTCGTGTGTGTGTGTGAGGTTGTGGGCCATAGGCATTTCTTAAGCAGCAAACGTTTGTAATAATTAGGTTTTTATCCATCAGAGGTGTTCACGATGTTCTTTCTTCTTGTGCTGAAGCAGAGTAGGCATCTTTGTGATGTGATGAGTCTGTCTGTGGTAGTAGCGAGTGCTTCTGAGATGGGCATCTGCTTCTGTTACTGCAAGTGAATATCTGATTGCAGTTGTCCACCTGCAGTGCATTCCCATATAGAGATTCCTGACCTCAGTCAGTTTGGTACAAGTAGTAACATAGATGCTCTGTGAAAGCAGTTTCCAGGCTAAGTATAGTAAGTGCACTTTCTGATATCTAAGCAGTTCCATTTGGTGTAATAGACAGGTACAGACATTCTTAATTGTATAGCTAATTGTCCATCAGTTTTAATGCATTTACAAACAAAGTGTTAATGAGGAAGAACAGAGAACTTTATAGGAAAACTGAGTCAAACTCAGATACTTTTTTTTTGTGCACAAACCATCATTAGTACCAATTCTGACAACTGCAGATGTTTGAGTTCTGCAGAAATTAGAACAAATAGAGTAAAGTAATAAAAGATGGTTTTCATATGCTCTCCTTTTATTTCTCCCTTAGAAAGCGGGGGTTAAAAAGCCTGACTGTTTTACCGATTTTTTTGAACACTTTATTACTAAATAAGATTCTTTTTTTTGTTTTCTTAGAGCACACAGGAGAAACTGGCAAGCAGAGAGAAGAGCATGCAAGACAGATTACGCCTGGGGCATTTTACAACAGTTCGTCATGGTGCTTCATTTACTGAACAGTGGACAGATGGGTTTGCGTTTCAGAATCTTGTGAAGTTAGTCAATGTTCTCAAAATTCTCACTAATTGTTAGTTCCCTCTAGCGGTTTTTTTTATTACTAAGGTTCTAGGATTGGAGTGGTGTTTCATACGTTGTATTTCGCTTTTCCTTTTGAAGACTGAGAATACAGTACAGGTCTCCCTTTATCAGCTGAGAGAGTACTGAAGCTGGCTGTCTTTGAAAGACAGTTGGGTTTCACTTGATTTTAACTATGCTTGGAAAAGCATGAATGTGCTAAGTGAGCAGCACATAATTATTCAGCTCAGCTGGTAGAAAGAACTATAAAACTAAATCAGTGATTTTTTTTTCAAGCAGCTAACCATGTATCACTGGTGATCATTGGAGCAGATGAAGTCTTCGAAGTTCTCATTGGTCACATGTGTGTTGCCTGTGCATCTAGCACTGTAGCAGCTTTTTCAGGTGTCCAGCTTCTCAGTGCCATGAAGGAGGAGTGACAAACCTGGCAGCCTCAGATAGGGTCTAATGCAAGTGGCTGGGTAAAGCAGCCACCTGGAAAAGAGTTACTGCAACAGGTATTTTAGCAGACAAGGGGCCAAGGAAAAGGACTCTGGAAGACCATCAGAGATGATAATGAAATAATTATGCAATACCTCCAAAGGTATTCTTTGGTAATGAGTCTGATTCAATCCTTGGAGGTGTGTATATCTGTGCGTGTGTGTACATATGTGTATATATACACGCACATATTAAAAAAAAAAAAAAGTGATTCACTGAGAATTTTGTTTTTGAAGGTCACTGTGTGCTCTTAGCAATATGTGATGGCCTAGGACAAAGGTTTTTTAACACAATCCTAAAGAGAATCTGTGTGGGTGTTTTGCATAAAAGCTGCAGCTGTTTGCCATATAATCAAGTTGAGGATTTATTTAGGAACTATCAGATCAAGTTCAGTATTTGGCCTATTAAAATCAAGTACTCTTCATTGACTCTGTTACATTTCTTTTGAAGGTATAAAAGAAGGTATGCACCAGCTCAGATACATTCTTAAATTTTTCTAGTGCAGAAATCTTGTAACACCTTAGAAAACAAAACAATCTTAAAACCAGAAAAAAAAACCCAGCACATTTTCAAAAGTAAATTGTGCTAAAACTATCAAAAATTTTTCCATCTCATGAAGAACATTTGTGTTCTTTTTCCTAGGAAACATTTTCACAGGTACAGTAAGTTTAAGAGGTTTCTAGAAATGTTTTACCAGTTATAAAGATAGTTTTTTAAAAATGCAAAATGTTGAAACTTTAATAAAGCCTTTTTTGGGGTTTACAGGCAACAAGAATGGGTGAATCAACAAAGGGAAGACATTGAAAGGCAAAGAAAGCTCCTGGCCAAGCGAAAGCCTCCAACTACAAACAATTCTCAGGCACCATCTGCCAATTCTGAACCCAAGCAGAGGAAAAATAAAGCTGTGAATGGGGCAGAAAATGATCCCTTTGTTAGACCAAATCTACCACAGCTGTAAGTTTAACATTTCAATCAGTCTTTTACATAAATTCTCAGATATTGTCTGTGTGCGTTCTATTCAAATAACAGCATAAAAAGATACTCAGTATATTCAGCATCTATATTCTCATTGATGACTTGCTGATGTTAGGGAAATTCACTCCACTGCCTATGAAGATGTCATACAATTGTCCAATTTATTTTTGGTAAAGTCACCAGAGAAAGGCCCGTTCTGTATTTAAGCAATGTTCCTTCTCTTTCTGTGATCTATAGGAGTCCTTATTCTGGTTTCCTACTCTTGTAATGTCACTGATACCTATTGATCTGTTGATGTTTTTGTAATCCCCAGTGGTTTAGGAGCTTCTCTTTTAGTTAGAAATAATTTAAGTTTTCACGTAAAGTTTTCATTTCTTTAGCTGAAAAGAAAAGCTTTTTCCAGCCTTTAGTATTTCAAGACATGTCTAAAAACAAATGGAATTTTTTTTTTCTTTTTCCCCTTCTGAATGCTAGATCCTGAGGGCAACTCTCAGAAGTTACTGATGCCATTTCATGTATTGACAATGTTGAAATTTTTTGTCACTGAAGCATAAATATTGAGAGCTCTCAAAGTATTCTCCATTTTTCAAGTGACATTTTTCCTGCAGACAGAAATGGTATAATTCAAGGCAGAGACAGATGTGTTCTTGACATTTAATTTGAGTATTTTAAGAAGTTAAAGCTTGGAGATACTAGTTATTGCCCTTGATGCTAAAAAGCTGCAGCTGATAGCGTATCTGTTCCTAGTCATTTTAAATTAAATCACTAGGGTTAAAAAGACTAACAAATTTATTTGTTAATTTGCAGAAGTAGGCTATGTGTTGAATGTGATCACCTGTCATCTAACAGAATTTATAGTTCTGGCCATGGGGGGTAAATAACTGGTTAGGTCTGCAAAGTACGTATATTTGGAAAATCAGTTTGAAGACAGCTGCATATGTTTTGCATAATGTATCATTCTTACAGTTGAAGCTGTGAAATTCTTTGGCTCTGGCAAAAATACAGTAGTAATCATGAAAATACAGTATTAAGGCTGTAAGTAGCAAATACAAATCTTGATTAGTGTTATTCTTGTATTTTGGTGGAGAGCTGAAGGTTCATCACTCACTTTAGTAATACTTAGTGTCTACATTTCTTCTTCTCAGAACATAGTACTTTTGAAAAGTAAACCTTACTATCATGTTAAAAAATTACTTTTTGTTTGAATGTAATACCTTTTGTTATTAAAAGTAACATTTTAGTAATGTAAAAGACCTGAAAAATTACAGATCTTTTAATTTGCCAGCTTTTGACCATGTCTTCATTAATGTTAGATTTCCATAATCTTATTGCTGCTTTAGGAGGTGATAAAATACACATTTGGGAAAAAAGAGAGAAAATGTTCTAATTATTAAGCAGGACAAGATCAGGTCCTGATGATAGACTTCTGAATATTATCTGATGTTATGCAGTTTTAAATAATTTCCAAATTAATAAGAACTTTTCAAATTATCATTTAACCAGTTACATGTTAAATGGCACATGAAAATGCTTGCTAGTTATGGAACTGCCAAGAGAATGATACTTGCCCTTTGGTATCTAATGCTAGCATAAATGTAAACTGTTAGTGAATCGAAACTGTTGTGCCTTTAAGTATACTAGTTTGTTATAATCTGGGTATGAGATTGCTTCCTCATATGATAAGTTTATAGATTTTGTTCCAGACCTTTGAGAAGGTCTGTAATGTGTCCTGAGCTCACAGAATCACTAAAGCATCATCATGCTTTTAGAGGGCTTTTAAATGTTTGTATTTAGGATTCACTGTAATTTTGTATAGTGCCAGTATGTGTTGACTCCCCTCTGCTTCTCATACAGAACTAAATATGTCCTATGTATCTTGGTAGAATAAATATTAATTGTTCTACAATATTAACTTCTACTTAAGAGTAAATTTGTCATCTGCTATATGTGATTCCTTCCTATTACATTGTGCTTATCACTGTTCCTGTGTTACCTTGAAAAGTGATGATCTTAATTAGTATAGCCAAATGGAAGAGATTCTGTTTATATAAGGCATGGGGAAATGCAGAGCTGCTTGAAAGTAATGAACTCTACTACTAGAGTATTACTATCAGTAAGATGTATATGCAAGTGATTAGGCAGATCTTTTTTAAACAGACAAATAAGGTGCTAGCAGTTGTTAGCAACAAGTGCCTCTTTCACTGCATTGTTTGCTTTAGAAAGAAAACCCCTTCAGCTGCAGGTATTGACAAGAAAATATGATCTGTAGTGTTGTCATAAGCAGTATTATTGAAGCCCTTTTTGAGAACAGGTGTTAAATCTTTTGAAATGGATTGAAGGTGTTGTCTGAGGCATTCTTAATAGTGGTATCGTTTCAGTTTAGCTGAATATACTATGGTCTCTGATATGAATTTAAAAACAAAATTTTTTTCGCTGAAGTTTACTATGAAAGTGGCCATCTGCCTGTGAACCTGTGAGTGAATGGTGGGTTTGGTGTTTAAATAGCATGCAGCAGATGAGCCTAAATGCTGTCCTGGTTTTTCCATCATTCTTTCCCTTCCTGTGGCCTAAACCTAAATTAAAAAGTAGTTTCAATTTTGAGAGATCTGTTTCCTACTGAGCAAAGTAATTAGTCTTACATAAAAGGAATAAATTGAAATTTATTTAAAATAAAAACACTTATTTGAAGTAGAGGTTGTCTCCTTAGCAAAAAAAAAAAAAAGTCTTGAAAAGTCTATTCCAAATCCTAATCTTTCAGGTCCTATTTGGGACCTGAAAGATTATGATGCTAGTCCTTACCTCTTGGAAACAGCTCTTATTTCACTAGACAGTTCTAAGAACAGCATTTATTTAGTTTAGGTGTTGTAGTCCTTCCTGTGCAGCTTCAGCCGTGCTTACTTCCCAGTCACCTTTTCCTCTGCTTCCCAGTTTCTCCATGGGAGTCTGCATGCATGCTTGTCCCTGCGTGTAATTTGGAACAGGAGAGCAGAGGGAGCTGGCAGAATTTGTTACTGTAGCTAAACAAACGCATCATTTAGAGGGAGCATTCTATTCTGTATGGGACAAATGTAAATATTTTCAGAAACTTCTTCAGGCTGAAGTGCTAACAATGCATCTGGGCTTTACTGGACAAGTAAAGACAGCTCCTTTTTCCTTAGGCATTTTCTTTTTAAGGCAAACATGTAAACAACAGGCAAAAAGACCCCATGGAGGGGTTCAACTTGGTCAGCATCTGCCCATCCTTATAGAAATTTGAGGAACTAGAGGGAGAATAAGGTTGGACTGAAAAATGAGTGCTTCTGAACTTGTAGCCAAAACTTTGGATTTCTGTATGGCTGTTTAGGGGCATGGCCACGTTCTACTGTACTTGTGTATCCAGGATGATTTTTCAACTGGGAAAAGATGGGAGGAGAGTAGAGGTGGTTGTAAATGTGCCAGGCTTGATCATCATGAAAACCAAGGAGCCCGTGGCCGTTTTGGGTTTTTATCTTGTCTGCACCCAGTAGTAAGAGTGTTTTGATCATAGAAGAAGGTTTTGTCTGAAATTGTGAGGAAGAAGTGTGAAGAAGATAGGTTGTGTCTACACATGCATAATGAGTCAAAGCCTTTGAAAGCTGGCTATGAAAACATTGTTAAATGACTGTAAGGCTTATTTTTACTAATTTAAAAAAAAAACCAAAAGTTCAAATTGGTGATTGTCAAGCCTTTCAGGCCAGGTAAGCTGTCCACTTTCTTCCAGAGACAAGTGAAGTTGCCACGCCAGGGCCCTACACATCACAGTAAAAGTACACAACATGCACAGAAATATGTCCATTGCTTTTTGGGGAATTCCAGGAATTCATTGCATCTGTGTGATAGTTCATTTGTCTGTAGACAGTTAAAATACAACATTTATTGCACAGTAATTTTGAGGGAAAAATATGGCCAGGACCAGACTGTTACTAGATTAATTCATGCAACCTACTGCCAGCTGCTTTTCTTCTTCAATGCTCCTCAGATTAGCCTCAAGTCTGACCATCCATCTTAAGTTCATTTAGTGGATGGCAGCAACCTAATTCCAGCCAACACCCCTCTCCTGTGCTCCTCAGTGTTTCTTCCTCTGCGAGCTGTGTGTCTCAGGTGATGGAGGAGCAACCACTTCTGAGGGAAATTATGGTGTAGGTGACTTCTGTTTTCAGAAGGTGCCTCCAGTGTGCTGGTGCCTGGCGAAAGGCAGTGGGTAGGTGGAGAAGTGCTGGGCTGGTGGGAAGCAGTCTCTAGGCTGGATGTTTTCAGCCTGTGGAGATAGCTGGTGGACTATAGCCAGAAAGTAGACAGCATGCACACTGTCATTTTTTATTGCTATTTGTCATGTGCTATTTTAATATGAATATAAAGTATAGTGTATTTATAGATTTAAAAGTACTAAATTCCTATTATTAAATAAAAAATAAATGCTTCTGCATATGAGGGAATAAAGTTTTGTTTTTCATAAGTAAACACACAAAATCCAAAGTAACTGTGTATAGTTCAGTGTTTTATATGCCTTCCTCCGAAATGTGGTCAGTAACAACAGGTTGAAATTGCTGTGAATCATGCTGTGCCTCTACTAGAGTTAGATTTGTAAGGAAATAGAAAAATAGAAAACAGTCATTTCTAGGGATATAGCATAGAAACATGGAAGGGGTGGCTTTGAATCTTAATGTTTTCAATATGACCACTCAACTTGTGCTCTGTGCTCAAGAGGGCTATTTAAGAACTTCTTGGAAGGTAAATCTTGCTAGAGCTGTATAGGGACTTTGTCACAACTCTGCCTATATAGCTGAGGTTTTATAAAAAGGACCAGATTTCCTGTATTATGTTAGTCTTTCAGGGGATGTGTGGGTTAAGGGCTCTCAGTATTCAATGAAAATTCTGGAAGGTTGTGCCATAAACTTTGTATTTTCAGTGTTTTACTTGTGGTTCAGCTTTTCTAAGCCACCTAAATGCTCTTCTTCCCGAGAAAGTCAAATTTTACTGTCTGCGCTTCTGGAAGTGCACAAACCTGTAATTTATACTGCAGACAAGAATCTGGAAAGAATAATATTCAACCATGTACACATTGGCATTGATCCTTTGCCTGTTTTAATTGAGAGCTTTATCCATGTTAGAGTAGTTCAACTGTTTGAGTAGAAGTATTGAAAAAATGTCAGTGATGCTGCTGTGAGTTGTCTAGCGTTGCCTTGATAGGCCTAGCAGATGTGTTAGAACAGAAATTAGAGAATTGTTATATTCCTTGCCGTTACTTGGATTGTACAGAGAATGCATTGCCAGCTTTCCTAGCTATTGAGACACCCCATTTCACATTTGCTTTAATGCTTTAATGCCTCTTCTTTTACGGTGTAGTGTCTAAACCCAGAAGAGATTCTACTGGTAAAAGAATGGAAATGTTTGGTCCCAAAATCTGGTACTAAGGGACCTTTTGCCTGTCTTTGAGAGGCAAATTCCCTCACTCTGTTGCCTTCAGAGTGTTTGGGGACATCTGTTGACTGGAATACAAAGCTGCTTTTCCGTCCATTAAGAAAAAAAGATGTGGGCTAACTTTGTGTGAAATTCTGTATTTAGGAAATAGAGAGTAGGAAGGGGCTCTGTGAAGGTTTCAGTGTCACCAGGTTTTATCCTGAAAAGATGCAATCCTTTATTAACAACTTTTGAGACCAAATAAATACAGGGTTTAGAATTCTGAAAGCCACAGCAAAATAAATCCAAGTTTAAAGGAGAGGAAGAAGTCTTGCCGTTTATTAGCTTTCTGCAAATTTTATTGAAGTTGACACTTCCTGTAAGAGAAACCTGAATTGGTGTCCCTCACCTTTGGGGAAACTACTGGTGATTCTTGGGATGCTCCAACTTCTTAAACTTGAGATATGAACAGCAGGTATAGCCTTCTAAACACTTTTTTGTAATCGGTCTTCTCAGGGCAGTTCATAACTGAACCTTCTAAAATGCAGACTTCATGAAAATGTGTTACGCTATTAGTTTAGCTTTGCATCATGAAAGAAATAGTAGATCTAGGCAAAAAAATAAAATTTTTAATTTATTGGCAGGGATTTGTGTGAATCTTTCAAGGAGGCTATGCTTCTTTCTCCTTCCCCATCCCCAGTTCCCTTTTATCGTACATGTATGGTTTCTTCTCTGGAACTTGAAGCCTTTGGTTTCTTCTCTTTGGTGGTTTGTCTTCTGTGCCTTTTTGTTCACTTGTTAGATAGATACTGCGTGAAGTTAGTTCATGGGTTTCTTAGTTACAGTCTAGATACTCTGGATACTGACTGTATCCCAGCAAGTCTACAGAGTGAGGGATCAGTGAATTAATTGTAGCCAGGAATCTTTTCTGAAAGGAAGAGAAAAAGAGAACAAGCAAAGGAGTTGCATGCCAATTCAAAACTGAATTTGTGGTCTTATGCAAAATGTAGTGCTAAAGAACTTGGAATATATATGGTGATGCACTACATTCCTGAAATCACACTCAAAAATCCAGTGTTATCAGGCTTGTCTAGTTGGTTTCTGGATCTCCATCCTTTGGTTAAGTGTTAGAATTGAGAACCAAGCACTGGAGTAGCATCAGCTAAAATACTGATTGATATGATTCATGATGCACCAGACAATCTAACAGGCTGTCTGAGAGAACAGAAATGATCCATTGGGAGAGGCAGTTAATGTTCCTGAATATCAGGTACAGGGACATTCTGTAAGCATGTATTGACCCTGGAATTACAAACCAAGATGTTCAGATGGTTCAAAAATGTAGTCCTTGTGTTGTGGTAGTAAATAATTAACATAAGGTTATTTACTGTAGTATTTAAATAGTATCGTTTAGTTTACCGTCACATAAAAGCTATAATTAGTTTGTTTTGTTTTTTCAGTTTGACTCTAGCAGAGTATCATGAACAGGAAGAAATTTTCAAACTTCGATTAGGACATCTCAAAAAGGTATGAATACGGTTTGTCGTTCTAAGATACACTTTTTTACACCATGCTCAAAACCATAAAATCTAGTAGCATCAAAATGAGGAAGAGCTTATTGTTGTGAGCTGTCTGATTAGAAAACATAATACTAAAAGTGCTGTACAATTTCAGGCTTAATAGTGGCTTTCCTTTTTTTTTTTTTTTAATGCAACTTGCCATAAATACTGGGAATACAGGAGAGTAGTAGTGAGTCCATCCAGTGTAACACTACTGATTCCTTGAATCTTTCCAACACTGGTAACAGTGATGATACCACAATTACTGCTCTTTTTTCAGAGCTGAGGAAGTGGAGTCAGCCAAGTTTGGTATATGGGCTTTTTGCATTAGTTCTTGATCTTTAGAAAGGTCCAGTTTACAAACCATTGCATTTTGGAATTAATATATTCTGTTTTGATCATCTACAGCATCCACTTCAGTTATTATCAGTCAGCATACTACCTATTGCAAGAGAGAATATAATTTTCCTACTTGTGTGGAAAAATCTCTTCTTTGTATCTTAAATTATTTTTGCAGTCAGGTATTTTACTTCAGTTTTTCATTTTGGAAAAAACCTACTTTTTTCTTGAAGCTTATCATTCTAATAATCCTGTGTAATAAGATAATTATGATATTGGCAAACTATTGCTTATTCAACCAAAGCTTTTGAGGCTGTTCAGGCAAAACTTGTGAAAAGGAATGACAGTTGATATTACTTTTCAAAAATAAGAGGGTTTTTTACCTGCTGGTTTTGCCCGGGAAGAAAACACCCCCAGTGGGACCCCAGTAGTACCTCCCAGGGTGGTCTGCAGCAAAGAGGAGGACAGTGGCGGTTAAAGGAGGGATGGGCAACAATCACTTTCTTCCAAAATAAAAGGTTTTAATAACATGAAAATAACAAACAAAACCACCTGAGGCAGGCACTGAAACAGCACCCACCCCAGGGGGGGAAGTGAAAGAGCATGTAGCCTTGCGGCCACAGGTTTTTAAGAGGCTGGGAGGGGGGTTTACAAAAGGCATTGGCCTGTAAGGATACACGGATGGAATACCTACAGGTCAGGGGTCCAGTGGGTGTTAGGGGATTGGTCGTGTGGTGGCTAAGCCAACCACAACCTGGGAAAGATGGAAAATTCTGGATGTGTGCCCATGTTTGGGGACAAAGCGGTAATAGAAACCTCTGTCTCCAGGAGGCGCACTGCAGCAAGTTGACGCAGGCAGAAATCTCTCAACAAATGTGAAAGGAAAATACCTTTATCTGCTGAGCAGTAGTTCTTGACGTGTTCAGTCAAAACAGGTCATAGCGTTTTTCCCCTTGAAATGCTGCAAGAATCTGTTTTGGGCCTGTTCTCTCCAAATGTGCAAGTCACCTGTTGCAAAATCCCACTATAATAAGCTGAATTGGTTCCCTTGAGAACAATGATACTGTTTTTACAGAATATGACAAGAAAGGACTTGAATCTGTGGTAGGGAATCTGCATATAAACTTTTTGGTACTAGTGAAGTAGCTTGCATGCATAGTTCTTCTATGTTAATGCTATAATAAAACAGCGACAGCTTCACATGAAATTCTATTAGGAATTTCTGTAGGTTTTTTTCTGTGCTTTAACTGTTTCCAAGTCTAATGGAGATTTCAAGTGACATGAAAGAAGCTGTTACACAGTTGTTTAATACTTCGATTGTTTTCACCTTGAGCATTAATACTGGGGTGCTCTGTGTAAGAAGGAACTTCCTTGACTAAATGCCAGAGGGGAAGCAAATGTTACTTCTGGCAAAGGTTACTTCAGGACAACTAAGCACTTCATGGGTCTAGAGAACAAGTCCTACAAGTCATAGCTGAGCTAACTGGGGTTGTTTAGAGCCTGGAGAAGAGGAGGCTCGGGGGAGATCTTATCATACTCTACACCTACCTGAAAGGAGGATGTAGTGCGATGGAGGCTGATCTGTTCTCCCACACAGAAAGCAATAAGACAAGAGGAAATGGCCTCAAGATGCACCAGGAAAGGTTTAATGACATTACAAGAAAAATTTCTTCACCAAAAGACTTGTTAAGCAGTGGAACAGGCTGCCCAGGGAAATTATTTGGTCACCATCCCTAGAGGTATTTAAAAGACACATAGATGTAGGGCTTAGTGACATGGTTTAGTGGTGACTTGTTAGTGCTAGGTTAATGGTTGGACTCCATGATCTTTAAGGTCTCTTTCAACCAGAACAATTCTGTGATTCTTAGGAAATCATGTTTGAATATATCTGAAAATAATAATAAAAATACATACATGCATTTTAATTCTTAATATGCGATACAGATTCTGTCATTAACTAAGAAAAACAATTTCACTGTCTTCCTTTTACATGGCTGTATTTCTTCCTTAGTGCTTCATTGCTGGTTGAATTTTTTTCTTCTTCTGCATATGCTGTTTTGCTGTCTGCTCCTCTTCCTTTTCGATCTCCAGATGCTTTCCTGGTGCTCTTACTTTCTGGTGCCCTGTACATGCTGCCACCACCAGTTTTCTTTTCCGTCTGCTCCCCAGGAAATTCTTTTCCAGCTAGCAGTTTTGGTCCTGGAGGAGAGGCTCTTGTTTTCTCACTTCCTTTTATATAGCAATGACCTGAGGCAGCTAAGCTGGTTCATTCTTGCTTAAAGGTATTCACAGCCGGAGTGTCCTAAATAACAGCTGGAAACAGTGAAACCAGCCAGTTCTTCTTGGAGTAACATTGGCCTATGAACCACATTTTGAGAACCACTGAATTGCATAATATATGAACAAAAAAGCCCAAAAGAGGCATAACTGATGGATTTTTTTTTTTTGTTAGCCTTTGGGAAGAACATAGACAATTGTGTGTGTATAAGTGTGTGGCCCTTTGTGCGGGAAGAAGGGCTAGAATTCTTTATAAAGGGCTATTGGGTTATAAGGAACTGCATATCATTTCAGGATATTTAACAGAGAGCTGCAAAGATTAATCTAAATACATAAAAAAAGAGTTTAATGTTGTATGAACCGGGGTGGGAACAAAAACCAACCAAAACCACAACTTTGGCATTAAGTGTTAGGAAAAAACAAATGATCTGCTAGCAGATCAGTTTTGTTTACTCCAGCTTTTAAATTATTAGGAATTTGATTTTTGTTTTCTGAATGGAAGTTCATCTGATGTCTTGCTTTAGGGATAAGAGGTTTTTTCCCTTAGTTTAGTGGGAGGATTTGGAATATCCACTGAAATCATCTGATCTAGACTCCTCAACTTGTTGGAAGTGTGGTCATTTGATGTGTGTTTTAGATTTTACAAATAGAGTTGTTGTTTCAGGATGTGTTTTTATGACATACAGCGTAGGTAAATACCAGCTTTACAGCATTTTCTGTTCCCTCTGCTGAATTCTGCCTCCATCACCTTAGGCCATTACTTGTTACCCTTTGCTTTTACCAGCACTAACAGGTTGTGCAGTGACAGTATAAACTGGATTGGAGAACTGATCTAGCTTCTTTCAAAAACCAAATATCTATCTTGTGAGGCTTGCTTTCTTAAAAAAAAAAAATCAGTTTGCTTCAATATGTGGCTGTACATATATGTACATATATATACATAAGAGGCTGTGCCAAAATAACAAGATGTGGGGCTATCTTGTTATTATATGGCACTATATCAGATGCCAGTCCTTCTCTTTCCTTTTCAGCTAGAATAATTCCATAATTATGAGCTTTCTGATATGGACTGCTTTTGTCTCCCCTTTATTCAAACTTTCAAATTCTAGAGGTACTAACTTTGGAATTGCTATAACCCTTTCTACAGTGTCTTGCAATGAGTATACATTTTTCACTTCAGGTTTATACAGAGGCTTCCACAAACAAGGTGTTGTGAATTCTTTAAGTTTTTTAGCGAATCTGAATAAACAACTATTTCAATGTTCTCTAGTGTGTAGCATAAAGATGAGATCATTTTAAGTGCTGAAAATAGTTAGGAAGTATGCTCCTACCTGACATGCTTCTTCTGAAGTTGCACTCAAAATCTTAGGCAAAATACAGATTTTGCATTTGTAATTTTATTAAGATAGAATTGGAAAAATCTTGTTAAATTCTAGTGTCTTGTATCAATACCTTAAGAACATTTCTGCTGTAATTACTTATTCTTCTTTTTTAATTTGCACTTCAATCTCAAAATATTTTAAACCTTTTCTTAATTTATCACTTTGTATAAAATCTGTAACTGCACATTTCTCAGTGTTTTTCTTCTTTGTACGTCAATTTCAGACCACTTCCCAGATAATTTCTCTCCTTGGCTGGGGTACAAAACCCAGCTGCCTCTCATTTCAAATAGCATCCCTACAGTGCAGAACAAAAGTGTGAACATCCCATTACCTGTTCATGGACAGAAAGGTTCCTTGAAACAGGCTTTTGCCTTATCTTTCTGAATTTTTCTGGCTTAAGAAAAAAACAGTGCTTTCTTCTAGTTCAGCAGGGTTTTGTAATGTGTGTAATGTAATGTTCCTCCATCACCACTAGTATTGATGCAGGGGTAAAAATATCCTTTTCAAATGGGGAGTAAATGAGCTTTTAATTTTCCTTCTTTTCATTTGCAGGAAGAAGCTGAAATACAAGCAGAACTTGAACGTTTGGAAAGAGTTAGGAATCTTCACATAAGAGAACTGAAAAGAATAAATAATGAAGATAATTCACAGTAAGAGACTTAATTTTTTATGTCTATTTTTAAAATAACGTTCTAGTCACGTTTTACCTACAGAGAGCTCATTCATAAGTTTTTCTTTGATTCTCTGTGTTTTAAACACCAATATAATTAAACTTAAAAAAAAAAAAATTACTTATAATTTGATAAAGTTATTAATGGCTTTATTAAATAAGCAAGAAATAACATAGTCTTATCTTATAGTGCAGGAGAGCTAAAAATTGCTAAACCATATTGCTAAGCTAAAAAAAAGTACTTGTAAAGGAACCTGATGACATTCATTTAAGCTGAAAATAATGCAAGAAAATTACAGCGAGTTTGGATACAATACCAACAATTTTGTGGTGTTAAAATTTTGTTTTGTTTTGTTTTATTGTACTGTAATTTCATCTATAACCATAATCTGTAACCAAATTATCTTTGGTCTTATTGTACTGTAATTTCATCCGTAGTAGGAAAAGACAAAAGCTAAGTCTTTAGTAGTATGTTAAAATGTTACTCTGTGTCAGTTTGCATAGCAATATATCATAAGGTTAAAATGTTATTTAACTATGTGGATTTGAAAGTAAGAATTACATAGCAAAAAAATGCATTCTGTTTTCCATGATGCTGAACACAAACTTCAAGGCCACGGTTCTGTCAGCGCTTTACGCTCACGCTGTTGCTTGCAGGGAGCTACTGATGCGCTTGCCCTGTTCCTTTCACATGGCTGCAGTGGTGTTTCTTTACTAAACAGGCCATGAAAGTTGATCTCAGTTAAAACCAGCTCCAAAAAACCCATTTATTTTTCTGGATTGATTTTAACCCTAGATCAATATCCTGGTCTGGTTCTTTGCTCCAATTACAAAAATGCTTATGTGGCCATGAGGGGCAAGAACAGTGCAAGGGCGGAATGAGCAGTCAGGGGAAAGGAAGTCATGGACTGGGCTTTTTTCTTTCTGCACTAGTCAATGTTCGTGAAACAACAGCCTTAAGATTTCAGGGGCTTATTTTTTACTTCTTAGATGCAATAGAATGATATATATACAGTAAGACTTCTAAACATTAAAGTAACAAGGTGTGAACTTGTGCTTAACTATTTTAATGATCCCCATACCTACTCTACAGGAATACAGAGAACTTACGTTACCATGTGGCTGTAATGCTAGTTGATAGCTAAGTTGATGTGGTGCTTTGGATATGAAAAATAGTAGGTGTTGATGCTTACAAATCAATGGTAGAATATTTTCTTTGAAAAATAAATGTCCTTAAATAAATAAAAAAAAAATAATTAAAAAACCACACCCACAAGCAGTTCTTTGCAGGTTAAGTGATAACCATTTTAATCTTCAGTGTTTGTGTTAGAAAAGATTTGGTTTGGTTTGGTTTTTTTTTGTTTAAAGGGATTCTTCAACAAAAAGGAATAAAAACCACAGAAAAATGACAGGCTTTGACTGTGTAAATATTGCATATGTGAGGCAAAGAATGTTGCAATTACAGTCCCAGGATTTACAGGACATGGACAAGCAGAATGCTTTAACTTCACTGCTCATTTTCTGCAGTCAGTGTTGATGCATTTTATGGTACAGAATGAAAAGCTTTAAACTGTGTGTTCGTGTTTTTGTGGGAATTAGACCAAGTGGCCAAGCTGCAGCTTGCACTCGTAACACAGAAGACAGAAGCAATAGAGAAGTAACCTGGGTCTGTAGCTCCTGTTGTCTTTCCTAACATGACTTGGCAACTGGCCATTTGGTAAGGAACAGGGTTCTGAAGCTAAGCAGCTGTTGGGTCCTGACTCAGGTTCTGTCGTGTTTTCAGCTTCCATCTGTGATGCAGAGCTGAGCCCTTTTTCTTGTTCTAGCTATGTGCCTTTCTACATCCCTCTTTTGGGCTACGGGTCACATGACATCAATTGCCTAATTATGTTACCTTTAAATCTGTTATTTTTTCTACACAGAGTGCATTTCTTACCATTTATGATTTTTTTTTAAATGTCTTTATCATTGAAATATATATTTTCATTATAAGGAAAAGGGAGAACTTTGTTTAAAAAGGGTACAGTAAGCAAGAATATGCATCTTCCTTCAAATACTTGACTATCTGTGACCATGCTTCCAAAACTGTAGAGAATATGGAAGGATGGGATGACCTATTGGCAGACTATCTCTAAATCCTTCCTTCAGGTTTTCTCTGGAGTATAGTGGGCAGATCACCCTAGGTTCGTCAGTATAGTTGTATCATCTTTGCGCTATTAATGTGATGAGTATTCAGCTCCCTTCCCCTTGACTGGCTGGAAGGGTATATTTCGCGTCTTCTGCACATTTCAGGAGGGAGTATGGTCCTTTTCTCTGTCTTGAGGCTTGATTTTGTATTTGGAAGGAGTGTTTTCTTCTTGCTTTTGATTAGAGTATGAACAGATATTCAGTCCTGTGGTGGTTTTTTTCTATATTGCTGTTTGTTGTTAACTTCTTGGTGTTAGACACAAGCCGTTTTGTTAAAAAGCGGTGGGTCATGTTTCTTGTGAAATTAGAAAAATATCCTTCTCATCTATTCGAGAAAGCTGAAGTTTGAGACCTCTCTAAAATTTGGGAAAACGGAGAGCCCTTATGGTTTTCTAATCCTCAAAATATAGGGAAAAAAAAAAGTGGTGTTGTGATAGCATTTGTACACTAAATAGTCAAAAGGTACTGAATATATATAATTGTGCCATAAGATTACACATGATGTAATATTACTTAGCATATTATATATTGCTAGTAAAACGAAAGCTCCGTTTGAGAACTAGTACTGAAAGGTTCACATGTTAGTCTCTGGTTTTATAACTTAAATAGAACTAAATGAGTTTTTCTTTTCTTTTGAGATTTAAAGATCACCCCACGTTAAACGAACGGTATTTGTTACTCCATTTACTTGGCCGAGGTGGCTTCAGTGAAGTATACAAGGTAGTGTGTTGAGTCTGCTAAACCTAACATTTGAGCCATGTACCTTTGTACATTTAATTTTGGTGGAGAGGGAGGGGATTCAAATAAGCAGAAGGATAATGTGGTATACTCTTTAAACACTGAACAAACATCAGTTAACTCATGGAGGGAGGTAGCATTACAATAGATTTGTCCATAGACTTGTGAATGCCAGTTTTTTTCCCTCTCTTTGTTGGGTGTTATTTTTGTCATCTTTGGTTATAACTTTCGCATATTTATTGGTTTCTTTTTTAGGCTTTTGATCTTTATGAACAAAGATATGCTGCTGTGAAGATTCACCAGCTTAACAAAAGCTGGAGGGATGAAAAGAAAGAAAACTACCACAAGTAAGTATTAAAGACTTATGCTTCATATGTTAAATTGAATGCCATTGTATTGATTGTAGAAGGTTAACGTATCACTTTCCTTTTTAGACATGCCTGCAGAGAGTATAGAATACACAAAGAACTGGATCATCCCCGGATAGTTAAACTGTATGACTACTTCTCCCTGGATACAGATACGTAAGTACATAAAATGATATGAACTTGAAAAGGGTTTTAGTGCTGTATATTGGATAAACAGAAATTAAGAGTATTTGAACAAAAATAATTTGTTCTTCCTTTCAGCCAAAATATTCAGGGTTTCCTTAAGGGTATTTAAATAAAAAATACTCTAGTTGCAGAATTTTGTCTCGGCTAAATATTGTAGACCTTCACTAAAGTGATGAAAACAGTCTTTTGCAATGCCTGACTAGCAAGCCCTGCAGGATGTCCTGAAGGTGAAAGGGACATGCAGTGCTACAATGCTTTTGGGCAAAGCAAGGGCTGCTACAGGGCAGTTCCAAAAGGCAGCTGTGGCTTAGACAAGTTTCCAAGACTAAGTAACATCAGGACCATTATTAGTCTAAGTGTAGCCTGTGGTCACTGGGCTGTACCTCTTTGCATAAAATTGTCACATCTTAAGGGACAGTGAATATATTTTTCTACTGAGAAACATGCCTACATAAATAAGGTATTTTTTTTAAACTTAACCTGTCATCAGTATGGAAGCATTTTCTCTTCTGGTGAGTATGAATATTCTGATTTATGTCAGTTTTCATAAGCTAATGGTTAAGCCATGTGTTCTATAAACTATTTCCTTCAAATAGTGTAATATTTAGGCAGCCATTCTTAAACTTGTCAGTATCAAACTAGGTGGTTACGTCTCTGATTCTGATTGTGCAGTTCGATATGTTATTTAATTTTGTCTCTCTGAATTCTGCCCTAGGTTTTGCACAGTGTTAGAATACTGTGAGGGCAATGACTTGGATTTCTATCTCAAGCAACATAAATTGATGTCAGAGAAGGAAGCTAGGTCCATTGTAATGCAAATAGTAAATGCACTACGCTATCTCAATGAGATCAAGCCCCCTATTATACACTATGATCTTAAACCAGGTAAATGAGAAATGTTATGAATTAAAGTAATCTCTTCTTTTATCATTTATTTTGTTTGTAATTCTTGCCTGAAAATACCAAAATTGTCTTCTGTATGTCAAGGTTGTTGTAAACAACTGAAAAATGTGTGTACTTTTCTTTCTGTTTTTACTGCCAAAATGATCTGTCTTTTCTCTGGAAAAATGTCTGTTGTAACTTTTCTGCTTTGTTTTATTTATATTTGAATTTGTAGAAAAAATCATATAGCACATAGATATATGCATTGCTATTTAGCAATATAAACAGGTAAGATCATTAGGTGTCTCAGTCCCATCTGGTCATTGTGGAATGTAAATAATTTTTCTCTTATGTATTTCATAGCCTGTAAAGTATTGAAATAGATAATCACTTTCAGCATCCCAGCATAAGCACGTCAAGACTTTACAGAAGCTTCCTTTACAATCGATAATAAATATTGTCATGAACAATGTATTCTGTCTTGATTCCATGGCCTTTGTTTTACCACCTTGCATGAATAATGCTTGTATTCTTCAGGCACTTTAATCAGCTACACTTCCAAGTGCAGGGTTTGTAATGTAAATCTTAGTGGCAACGTGTTTGCTTGCTGCTGTGTAATTAATTGTTCATATAGATTTCTCTCATATTATGGAATTGTATAGAATGCATTCTTCATCTCATTAGTTTTTGTTCTTGGAGGAGCTTAGCCAAATAACTTTTATACCAAGAAAGTACTGTACAACTTTAACACCTGGAGTAAGAGTCATAATACTGTAGCAATTTCTTGGCACAATTTTGTGGCATATGCGAGCCCTGAAATGTGTAGAGTAGGATTTGTTCTGGGCAGAAAAATATGAAGCTTCATTGTTAACTGATATACTGCTACATTTTGGTGTTTCCTCACTACATTTGGTGTTTTCTTGCTGTCCAGCCAGCTCCCAGCTGGGGGAGCCATTTCAGATGATGATGGTAATCTAAGTCCTAGAGAATTCCTGATACTGCACTGGAATGTGTCATAGACAGTTACTCTAGACTTGAGCATGTAAAGATGATGTAAAGTCGTCACACCTCATCAAGTTAGGTGTTCCTGAAAGTTTAGCCTGATTTTGAAAATAAAGCATTCTGGTAGCTTTTTTTTGAAGTAATTTTTTTTTTTTTTTTTCTTTCTTTCCTGGGTAGGTAACATCCTTCTTGTAGATGGAACAGCATGTGGAGAAATAAAAATTACTGATTTTGGCCTGTCCAAAATAATGGATGATGATAGCTACGGTGTGGATGGAATGGATTTAACTTCACAGGGAGCAGGAACTTACTGGTAATCTCTGGTTTCAGTTTGCTGTTTAGACTCTAGGTTGTTCAGATTTCATAGAAGCTCTCTTTTAAAGCCAGTTTGTAAAGAGAGCTATGATTAAAGATATTAACATGGGTGACAAAGATTTTTGTGCAGTACTGTGAATGTTGATAATTCCAAGTGTTAGTACAGTAACATAAGTAAAATAGCATGTGACTGGGTGTTGCTTATTTTTACATACAGAACTATATAAATGTGGAGACGATCACTATGATTTAGAAGCATAGTTTCCCTGAAGAAGCAGGTGTTTAATCTTTGGCTATAGGTGGTTGAAGACATTTGACAGAGCTACAATGATTAAGTGTAGGTGCTTAGTCCTTAGAAATCTTAGAGCAGGGATTACTGGCAGGTAATGTCCTTAGGAGGAAGGAGTATTTACTTTTTCATCCTAAAGGTTAATGACAGCTCAGCAGCTGTGGTTTGTTTTCTGTGTACACTTGCATGCTTCTCCAAAAACCTGAAGTTTTAGAGCTGCCTACAGAACAGGAACTACAATAAGTATTTCATTACTTACAGAAAAGCTGTTTCTAGAAGTTGCTTTCTAAAGATGCACCTTCTTCATGACACAGTAGCTCTTTGAGCCTGGGTTCATGGCAGCTGTGTCAGGGTGGGTGGAATAGAAAGCCTGTATTGGTCAGGTTATTATTTGTGAATTCACGTGTTTTTTCTCTCCTCATTCTGCCTGTAGGAAGAACAAAGTCAGGAGCTGAAACCTAACTAAACAGAGAAGCCAGTGTCATTCCAATTTGTTCTGCAATTTTTCCCATGTTCAGAAATTGCACATAATAAACATTTTGCTTTTTCCTTCAGATTTTTTAAAAAACACACATACTCTTGCGCAAATGCCAATGTGCACATGCTCTGAAAAAGCAGTTATTCAAGCTAAAATATTTTAGAAGTGTTACGCTTTTGCCATTCTTTTTAATGTTCTAAATTTTTAAATACCAATTTAAATATTTTATTGTAGGAATCTAAGTAAAAAAATTTTGGCCTTTGGATTTCATCTAAAATGCCACAAGCACTAAGAGTGCTGTAAACTGAGACCAGAAAAGGTCTGTGACTATTATAGGTTCATGATGAATCTCTACATTTCCAGTTCACACTGTCTCTGAGCCCAAAGTAAGTCTTCATTAAGAAGGGAAATAACTGAGTGAGTTTGAAGTCTGTTTAGAGCAAATTGCACAAGCTGCCCACAGCATAGTCCTGGAAGGGATTTCCTCAGTCACTGGGTTCGGTTACCTGCCTTTCTATTCAGTTAGGTCACATAATCTCTTTTGTAAACTTACAGACCTTTGTATTAAATTTAGTTAGTGTTTTGTCCCCAGTAATCTGATTTGAAGTGTGTTCCGTAACCTCAGTTCTCTGATCATGAGAAACCTAATCCTCTAATTTACAGACTGTGTTTATTTGTGGCCAGTTTATACTTGTTTGTTCCTGTGCTAACACTGTGCTCCATGAAGTAGGTTATTTCCCTTCCTAGTACTTGCTCCTTGGTGTTTTTACAGATAGCCTTCGGTTGTTTTTTCCCTGAACCTGTAGGCTCTCTGTTGCCATGTTTCAAAGGGGTTTTTTGTTTTTTTAGAGAAGGTTCCATATGACTAGTTCTTCCGTAATTCAGGAATGTCACAGGAGCTTCCACGACTTTCAGCCCTTTAAGTATGGCTTCCTACAGACTGTAGGAATGGAAATAGCAATCACCTTTGTCTGTCATATATCCCTCTGGTTAATGTCAAGTTTCTTACTAAAAACTTAGGTAAAGAGTCTTTAAGCCATATCTACATTGTCTTTGATTCTTACCCAGGCCTTGCTGTAAAATGCCTGTATGGCTTTCATCCTCTGCTGGAAAATGGAGAAGGTTCATGTTTAACCTAGGATCCACATCTTTTAGAAGTGATATTTAGTGATTTAGGTAAAGAATGTTAGTATTTGTGCTTGTATGAAATAATGTCCATTTTGTTGCATGTGCAAAGTCTTGGAACGTGAATCATAAGGCAGCTGTACAGAGGTCAGATCATCAGAGATGCGTATGTGAAGCATTTGTATAACTTGATATTTGAACGAGGTCTAGTGATGTCATACATCTACTTGCAGACACTGAGATGCATGTTTTATTTTCCAGGTACTTGCCTCCAGAGTGTTTTGTAGTTGGCAAAGAGCCACCAAAGATTTCTAATAAGGTTGATGTATGGTCAGTTGGAGTAATCTTTTTCCAATGCCTTTATGGTAGAAAGGTAAGGAAAATGTTCTTTGAAAATCCTAAGACTTCTAGTGTAAATGCCTGTTTCCTGGAGATTCTGAATAAGACAAAAACGTGAATCTACATGGAAAATTGTGCGTGTAACTTTCTGGTGGTGTACATTGATACTGCAAGAAACGTAGAAGATCTTGACTGAAATTTCTTTATTTACGGAATAGTTAGCAGTTTGTATTAACACTGCAACAACTTACTATATCATAAGTATTCATGAAACCAGAGTGGTTGGATAACTCTCATGAAGAAAATCATGTGCTTGTTTTTCAGCCCTTTGGCCACAATCAATCCCAGCAAGATATCTTACAAGAAAATACAATATTAAAAGCTACAGAAGTTCAGTTCCCTGTCAAACCTGTTGTAAGCAATGAAGCCAAGGTAACTGTTCACATGATCTCTGGGTAACTGCTAATACATTCATCATAAAGGATTCAGCTGCAAAATTGCTGTTAACCTAAGAATACTGTGGGGCGTAGTAATTGAAAGTGTAGGAGAACATAATGGAAAACTAGTATTTTGATGTTTTTATTTAAGCAACCTAATTCTGAGACTTCTCAAAATCACGTACCTCAAAGTGAGACTGTATCGAGAGAGAGGTATTCCAGAAATTTGCAAGTGGTTTTGAAGTAGACTGCTTCAAAAATGGTCTCCTTTGCTTTTTCCTTAGGACCTTAGGTGTCTCACTCAGGCTGTCTCACTAGAATGTCTGGTGAAATACGCTAACAGTAACAAGCTCTTTGTGAAAATAGTGGATGTTATTCTCTGCAGCCTTATTGGTTTGAAGAACTATTTGACTACCAAATACCTGGAGGATGTGCCTGCTGGCACTCTTCCCCTTGAAAGGTCATATATAGTATGTGTATATTAACTCAAAGCTAAGTTTAGAATCATAAATTCTTAAGCTTAAGAATCTGTAAGATGTGTTGATGCTGACTGAGGAAATAGAACTCCCAGAATGGTTGATCTGCCCCACAGGTATGGATGGCAATATTTCTTTTATTTCAAAATCTTATTTTGAAACATCTGTAGTATCAAACTCATCCCACAGACTAGCTATTCTGAAACAGGTTAAGGTGTTTTCCCAAACAATTGCGGCTGGGAGCATCTATAACACTAATCCAATTCTGTGAATGTGGAAGAAATCATTATATATACTACTTGTTTGTAAAGCTGTCCCAGTTTTTGAAAGATATATTTATGGCCAGATGCAATGTGCTTATTGGAAAAAAAAAAATGCCAAGATAGTAGAATGTCTATTTAAAGTTTCAGCAATGAATTAAATATACTTAGATTTGGGACACAAACTGCAAAAAAAGTGAGGAATGCTACTATGTAGCTTCTAAATATTAAAAGGAAAGGAAACCTATTTCTAGAGGCTGTAACTTCACAAGAAAGTGTTTTGGGTGCATAAACCTTCTGTTACAATTTCTAGTGTATTTCTGTTGGATATATTTTCTAAAAGTAATGTTAGTGAAGTGAGTTGCAGTTAGGTTATGAAAATTTGGTTGAAGAATTGTACTTTGGCCTGAGCTTTTGGTTTTCTGCTAGCTGCTTTTGTGGTTTTTTCACTGCTATTTGGAAAAACTGTGTCCCTTGAATGCAGTTGAGAAATTTGCATCATATAACTGATAACATTATGTGTGAAAAATTATATCCCTGTCTTTTAACTTCGTGGTTCTTTGTCATTAATAGTTACACAGAGGATGTCAGGAAAGACTAGACAATTCAGCATAGAGAACTGGCAACTTATTTTACATTCTCTTGTCTATTCCACATTCTGCTTTCTTGTTTGAAAGACTAAAATAAACTTTCAGTGTTCTCCACTCTTATTAACGTTGTCATGATAGCTGTAAGAGAGGGAGAAATTATCCTCTCTTGGAGATCCTGTAAAACAATTTCAGACTAACTTGTAAATTCAGACCATTGGCTGTGCAGAATCCAAATTGTCTTTCAGATTTATAGGCCTGGCAGTTGGAAACAAACAGCTTGTAAACTGAAATTCTGATTTGCAAAACATGGGAGTTGAAATAAATATGGAACCTAAAACTACATTGTTAGTTTTCAGGCTGTACTTGTCCTTCGACACTCACTTTTTCCTGTTTCTCACTTTTTCCTGTTTTGGGCAGTGTTCTCTTTTGCATTGCAGCAACATGTCTGCAGTGCCACAGAAGCATGAAGTATTTTAAAAACATTTTAGACACAAACTGTTACTCTGAGGATATTGGAAGCAACTCTTAACAATTCATTTGTTATGAAGGATTTATTGTGAAGAATTTGATTAAAACCCATAACGTTCAAGAACGTGTGAATATATATTAACAGATGTGTGTTATTTTTATTTTGGATCTTGTTCATCCTGGATATGTAAATGAAGGAAAGAAATTCCAGCAAGATTCTTTGGAACTTGTATCACAGATTTTTTTTTTTTTTTTTTCCCCTTTAATCTCCGATTTTTAATTGGAGCAAAGAACAAACAGCTGAAGAGATTTATCAAAGAAAATATGTAATTCTTTTAAATTAAGTTCTAAATTAAGCAATGATGTGCTAATCAGTTCTGTAGCAATAATAAGGATTTTCCAGCATTAAATGTTGAAGCCCAAGCTCCCAGGAGACCGAATGTTCTCTGTATGCAAGACAAGAGTTGACGGAAACTTTCAGCACAAAACGATTGGCATACATTGTATGGACCTAAATGTAGGATAACAGTGTCTCAAGAAGAGTCTTGAAGCTAGCTACAGATTTTTCAGTTAATTTAGATATTTTAAAACTCATGAGTTGCAGGTTTTTCTGGGAAAGGAGGTCCAGCTAGGCAGTAATTTCTTAAATAGTCTGTTATTTATTTAATGCCTATGGAACATGGCACCCACCATTATCAGATTTCACGTTTTGCTGTATTCTGTCATGGCCTATGTGGTAATGCCTGCTTTCAAAGGTCAGCCAAAGCATTGAAATTCTGTCCCTGCATCTTCTGTCTACTCTTCATCTACCACACAGCTGAATGGGTTTAGAAGCTCCATGGAGCTCCTTTCTACATTTTCAGTTCTCTAAGATTTGCTTCTATATTTTACTAAACTGTTCAGGAATTAAACATGCAGTGTTTTAGCAATCTAATTGTTTGACAATTCTAAATGCTAATATTTTACTTGTAAATATAGTTCCTGAACATGGAAATGCCTTTTTTTTTTTTTTTTTGAAGTGTGATTATTTGAAGCCAATTAATTTGCTGTGCTTTCTGGTTTGTTTGTTTTGGGTTTTCTTCTGCTGTGATAGTACACTTTTTTCCTTGGACTTGGTAGTAAAATGTTATACTGTCATTTAAATTACATAAGAACGACCATTTAGAAACTAGTTTATCCAGAAGAACATGAAAATTTGCTTGTCAGCAAATGTAATTACTTGGAATGGTAGTATAAATTTTTGCATTTCTTTTCTAGGCCTTTATCAGACGCTGTCTAGCATACCGAAAAGAAGATAGATTTGATGTCCACCAACTGGCAAACGATCCTTATCTTCTCCCTCATATGAGGAGATCAAATTCTTCAGGCAACTTGCATATGACTGGGCTAGCAGCATCCCCTACACCACCTACTTCAAACATTATTTCATACTGAAATTTCTCCAGCTAAGGAATGGCAGGATGCCTTTGTGTAGTTTCCAGATGCAGACTTGAGCTTGAAAGTATTTGAGTGTTTTTATACAGGACAAGTTTGATAACTGTGTTTTCAGACTGAAGTCCTCCTACTTAGGGTCCTTTGTATGATTGGAATAGATCATGGACTGTGAGTAAATGTACGCTTCTGAGAAATATCTTTAAACATTGAAGGATGACACTGCCTGTTACACATGAGCAGGTGTACTGTTTCAGACTGAAGAAAAGGTTTTTATTTTTTTTCTGGGGAACACTGTAAATAATCTTTTTAATACTTAACATTTGGTTGATACTGGAAAGTTCTAACGTGAAGGGTAGTTTTTCATTATTTAAATTAAAAAGAGGTAGTGAGCAAATTTGAAAACACAAGAAATATTCTGTGCCTGGCTACAAACTGAAAAAACTGCCATCTCTCCAAGATATTGATCTTTTGAAACCAGAGTAAGGAGTGTGAGACAGTCAAACATATGTTCTGTGTCAGATTCCTCAGAGAAAATTACAGACTTTTATTTGGCAGCTCAGGCTTGTACCTCGAAAAATGTGGTAGCATTTCAATTAATTTTGATTGGAAGGGTGGTACGGAATTCCTGGTACTTATTTCTCAGATAGGTTGCTAATTTTGAAATCTGCTCAATTTTCTAAAAGTACTACAATTGCTGTGGTATTGAAACTTGTGAAACTTTCCAGGCCTCTCATAAAAGCAAGCGACAGTATGAAACCAAATGCAAACAGGTCATGTATAATGTTCTATGCAGGAATAATGATAAATTCCCTTCTAGCTCTATTGTAAATGGTTGTACAGATGTCACACTTTCAGTTAAATTTCAGCAACTTCTGTACAAATGTTTAAAAGTATGGCTTTTTCTAATTAGATGTTGTATTTTTTTTAAGTCTCCCTCAAAGCGCTTTTAATTGCTGCTAAATGACATTGCTTTTACTTTTGCAAAAGAATCAAATGACCTCCTTAAGGTGCAAGTCAACTGTACATTATAGAGACAATAAGAGTGGGTAACTCATTAACAATCAAGGCAGGTAAAACAGATCTGTGTTGGCAATAGACAGTACAGTTCTCTAAGTCAGCTTATTGCGTTCTCAACCCGCGAGGCGCATTGATACTAGCTGTAGAAGATGCTCGTGGTTATTCTCTATTTCTGGAAGTTGCTATCAACAAGGAAATGTTTCTTGTGGCTTGTACAGATGTTATAAAATGTGAAACATTTTCTAACTGCCTTGTATGGTAGAAACTTATTTTTCAGAACAGTGTATCTCTCTCCCATTCACTATTTTTTTTTTTTTAAATATCCCATTTTTGATGCTGAATACCTATATGTAATTTTGTCCATGTTGCAGCAAAAGGAGGCTGTGTTACCACAGGTTTTCATTTAGTATTGTACAGTTAAACTGTTGCTCTTGTTTCTGACGTTGCAAGCCATTTTGTTTTCAATGTATATAAAGAAACATTAACTGTCTCTTTAAGATGCTGCTGAAATTGTAGAGAATGTAGCCAAAACAGTAATAAACAATGACAGTTGAAATTTCAAGGTTTTCATTGTGTGTTTTTGCATTACAATAAAGAGCAAATCAGCTAACTATATCACTGAGCTACACTTAACTAAAGCAAAAACTGTAATTACAAACAAAAGGCCAATAACAGAATAATTAAGTAGCATTGAAGGTGAAAGGGGGGCTTCCACAGAACTTAGAACATCTGTCACACTGAGGTAACCAAATCATCATTTCACTGCATAGACCTCACAGAAACAACTTCTAAGTATTTCAACAGGTCCTTCTAGAATCCTTTAACTGTGGAATAAAATTAGCTCATAGAGTAAGACTCAAATAGTGACTCTGCTTTATGTTACACCAAACTACTGGAAGTACATCCCTTTCACCATTTACAGCGCAAGACTGAGCACAGGGTGCAAGGAGGAGGTGCCCATAGCTTTAGGCTCTCATCAGATTTCATTCCTTCTTACTCTGCATGTGTGAATATCAGAAGTTAAATTGAAGAATGTTGTGCCTAGGGAAAAGATGTAGAACTGTATCTGGCATGTATTTTGGTTACTCCTAGTAAAGGGAAGCTTGGCAATATAGTAGAGAACTACTTAAGTAACTGGAAATTTTACAGCTACCTAAAAATAAAGGGGGGTTATGAATTGCATTAATTACGTACAGGCTTGCTTTTCCTGTTCTGAGCATCTTGGAATAGCTATTGTGGCTGAATACATGGCATTCACTCCAGCTTTACAAATACACGTTTCTGAAATGTAAACACTCATTTTAAACAGATTTCCTTATGGAAATAAAAGAAAGAAAAAGACAATCACAATCTCATCTTCTGAAACAAAAGTTGCAAGTGTTTTACCTCCGATAGTCACAGTTGTGTTTGAGTTAGTGTCTTAGAGTACTGTTGACAAGTTTTGTACCGCTGCAAGGAGTTAACTCTGCGGTCACAAGAAGACATCTGAGTTAATGTGTTTCAACAATTTTTGCCTGCCTGGAATTAGAAGTACCCTTGAGGCTCAGTCTAGAAGCCCAAATTGCTGCTTGTGGAGGAATGCTCATCTGCTCCTAGGTAGTTCATATATCAATTGTTCAGTATATTTCATGCACATTTTACTAATTTCATTAGGTGTCATCCATCACTAGATTTCCTAAGCTCTCTGGTGATGTAGCAGTGGGTAAAGAAAGGGAATGAAGGTAAACTTCATCAGGCAATTTTTTTTATGAAGCTTAGAAATAAAAGGTTTCCTTTACTTTAAATAGGTAAATCCAGCAAACACGGAAATTTTAATGTAAGATGATAAAGTATGACATTCTAAAAAATACATATGAAGCAGGTGTCTGCAAGAGAAGTTCTGCACTTTTAACTGTGGTTGTAGTGCTACAGATCATTGCAGCCAGAGTTAACAATGGTTGACTTGTTTCTGGAAAATAGCCATGTTTTGGTACTATTTTATTTTATTTATGTTTGCACTGAAGTTGTTCAGGTTTCAGCATAGAACATTATTCATCCTTAACTTGATCTACACTGCTTGATAGCTTTCATTTTCATGGAGGCTAGTTAATATTTTAATTTTATTAAAGTGCTTTTAGGGCTCATAAGACTGGAAGGGCATCGCATTGCTGGCCAGCTGCCCAAGTGCTATTGACCATGCATGCTGTGGCTGTGAGCAAACTGCTGCATAATTAGAGAGGCTTTCAAAAGCCCACAAAGCCGCACGCCCTCTTGGTATGCAAGTCATGGGTGCAGGAGGTACTGAGCTGCTGCCCAGGGGTGCTCTGCACCACTGGGACCCCACACAGGAGCTGCAGGCTGTCTGTGATGGCCTAAGCAAGCCCTGGGAATGAAAACGTGCTATGGGATTTGAAACATCCTGGGTGCTCGTGCTGAGCTTTGACATCTTCCCGAACATGAGGAAATCAGGTCTGAAGCAGGGCAACCAGCCTGTCCAGGCCTGTCTTCCCTATCCCACAGCTCTCCCAGCTTGGGATGACGTGGCACATCCAGTTTGGGAAGTGGATGCAGGTCCCCAGCAGTGCTGGTGTTCCAGGTCTGCTCCAGATTCCAACTCTGCTGGGGCTGATGCTGCTCCTGTCATGGCACAGAGGAGCCATGCGTGGGCAGGTGGTAGTAGCCGTCCCCCTCCTTGTCTGCTGCCATGTTTTCTACAGAGGGCTGGAACAGTGAGGGCCACTGCTAGGTGAAAGGGGCCCACCAGGAAGGGCAAGCAGTGTTTCTGGGACATTTATTTATTTTCAAAGAGCCCTGGAACATTGCACTGGGAAAGGGACTGGGGAGCCCAGCCTGGTGGGGGGCATCTGGCAAGAGTGCCAAGGATGTGGAGGCAGAGTGGTTACGAGAGTCTCCCCATTTCGGTGTCAAAAACATTAGGCCTCACAATTGCTGCTGTTTTTAGTTTTTGTTTTGGTTTGTTTGGTTGGTTTTTTTTCCTACGTATCAACTGCCATCAGAGGAAGGACCCTATTTCACAGGTGAGGTGTGTATGTCTGCATGGACAATGTTTCACTGTCATGGTCTCACAATGTGCCCACCAGTCCACCATGTTTGTCTGCTGCCATCTCAGCAGGGCACTGTTGTTTTCACAGCCCCAGTGTGATGCTGCTACCAGGATCAGGTATTTATGCTATCAGGGCATAAATACCTCTGTGAGGCCTACCTGGCTCCAGGCAGCTGTGGATTGTAGAGTTGAGGACGGTCTTGTGTTTGTAGCAAATGTAAGACTGCAAACGTTTTCATAGAAATAGTTGAGTAATCCAGCAATTTCATGTCTCTGTGACCACAGCCTGATTAAATGAGTCTAACAAGGTAGGTAGAGCTCCCCATGAGTCACTGACTTTGGGGCCTGGCAGTACATACCTGCCACCTGAGGCAAATGTGTTTACAGCTGGCCTTTCTACAAACGAAACAGGTCTAACTTGGTCCTCAATATTTATTAGGCAAGGGTCCCTGAAAAACTCTCCAGTCTCTTACAGTACCCAAGTTTTGCTCAAGTTTACTGACAAATCTGTCCACGTTATTCTTGAAGATGCCCTATTAGTGGCGGCTGCATTACATATCCAGGCTAGGCACTTCAGTATTTCCTATCATCTTGTCTTTCTTTCTAGTTATTAATGCCATTATTTCCAGTCCTATGCACCATGGCATGAAGGACAGTTCTCTGCCATGTTTAATACATGAGCCCTGATTTCCTTGCAGCCTCCATGTATTTCATTTTGAACTTCATGCATGCTTCTTTAGTAGCCTTTGGAGTTAAGGTTGTTTTCCTCTGAACAAGTGAGAATCTCTTATGTAAATAAAATATAACAAGTGAGAATATTTATTATATTCAACTTCTAACAAACTGTCAGGGAAACGCTTGCTGTTGAAGTTATGTTCTTGCTGTTGAGGCTGCCCTGTTGCCTGGCTGTGCTCCCTCTAGAGCCCGTGGAGGAAGGGGGGCAGGCTTACCCTCGCAGTGGAGCTTTGGTGCACTGGCTTTCCCTCAAGAAGAGCACCTCTCTGTGGGGACAATCGTCTGGCTACTCTTCCAGTAGTCTCCAATGCCAGAGATTTTTTCTCCTTCCTTCCACAGTTGCATAAATAACTTCCTTCTCCAGACATGATCCAACAGTGTGCTGCATCCATCTGAAATGACAGTGGGAACTTCAGAAACAATGCAATAAAACAACTGGAATTTGTTTGTCATAAACTCCAAACTCATGTTCCCACTAAACAACTCGTTGTATCCAGCACTGTGCTTTTACAAGTGCTGGTGATGTTTTGGAAATCTTTGTCTTCTTAGATGGTGCTTCCTAACACTCTATCATCTGTCCAGGATTGTAAGGGAAATTCTCTCCTCTGAACTGCCCCATTTCCTCTTTCCAGCCTTGGCCAGTGTAGAAATGCTTATTTACACTCTACCTTTCTCAACGTGGAGAGAGTCCCTCACTGATGTTTTGGACAGGTACCTGGTACACTAAGAGTAGGCTTCCTCCTACTTATCGGAGAACTGACTGTGCGGGACATTTTTTTCCGCTCTTTCTCGGATGAACTCTTTGGTGGAAGACCCAGATTACAGGGAGCTTTCTAGATGCTTGATGAAATCTGCTAGGAGTGACTGGACGGAGTCAAGTAGTTACACATAACATTTATTTACCAGGTTTTTAGTGATAAACTGGTAAAGGGGGTCCAATTGACCCTAAAGAGGGATGGACTGGGTCTTGACTGAGACTGGGGAGATAAGACTCAAATTCCTGCAAAGTTTGATGTTTTACATTTAAAGATAGATATATATGCACATACATATTGAAAACATACTGCCTCTGCCTTACTAAGAGTATAGGACTGTCCTGGTTCCGTGTAAGAAGGGGTTCAGGGCAGGACCCACACGGAACAGAACTATGTACTCGCCTCTCCCCCGCCCCTGAGAGAGAGAGAGACACTTTGAAAAAAAAAAATGAAGTATATTGTTTAACAAGGAACAGAAAACGAAAAAGGGAGGTAAGGAAAATAATATATACAAAGATTTGGGGAAAAGTACAAAAAATAAAATATACAAAACCCTCAGAAATGGTTCCAGGGTCCCACAGAGTGAAAGGAGAACTTTCCTCTCCGAGCTCCAAGGCAGGAGTGAAACAAGAAACCACTCCCTGCCTCTTATCAGAGTGTGTGTGGGAAGGGGAGGGAATACAATGGTTCACCCCCACCCGGGGTCCTCCCAGTTGCTGCAAGGTCACACCCCCGTTCCAAGCCTCAAACCACAACAAGGACCCTGTAGCAAGGGCTCTCTCCACCGCTCATGCATATCCAGCACAAGAAGCTGAGATGTCAGCTCACACCTCTGGACTCTCACAGCAATGCAAAGATCAAACATAAGCTGTTGCATAATCAACATTTTTCTCTCCTAAGGGTTGAAGTGTCAGCATTTTTTTTATTTATGATTCAAACAGAAAGGTCCTTAAAACTGTTGCTGTTTTAGGAGAGAGAAGTATTAGATATGGAGAGGATTACAATGGTGGAAGCAAACACTTGCCCTTGTGAATTCTTACAAACTATATTTAGGATTTCAATCCAAGCATAATTAAACAGTCCTAATGAGACAGGGGGCCTTATCTTCATGTGGTATATAATTGGTACACTGATCTCCTCATTCATTTTTTCATAGTTTTAAAACCTTCTATTTCCAATGAGATTTGATGGTAAAAGTTACCCTGCAGAGAGGAAGTATCTGGCCTGGAGCTTAAATTCAGCCGGAAGCCTTTCAGATGCAGCTTTCGTGGTAGCATCATTAACTGACTGCAAAGACACTTGTCAATGCATAGCCAACAGCCAAGCAAGACATTCTTTTGCAGCATACCGTTTGGGGGGGAGGAGAAAAGCCCTTTGACACACGCATTACAAAAACCATAATAGGGAAGAAAAGCACCCGTCCAGTGAGGGAAACAAAGCACAGTAAGAGTTTTAATAGTTGTAGGTATATTATCCACCACTGTCAAGTGAGGTTGAATGCCTTCTAGAACTACTCTCTAACTCATCCAGGAACATGAAGCTTGCACAGGAATGGTGACATTTTGCAGTGGGCATACTGTGACAGTTTGGGGTAGAAGATGTTAATGCTCTTGCCCCACCTTAGCAGCTCTGACCCTGTACCCAGAGCAGCAGCCTCTGCAATAGCTCCGCTCCAATAGCTGATTTTTATTGCTAAGCAAAGGACATTTTTTTTTTAACCTAGTCAAATCCAATAGAGAAGCAGAGGCAATAGGCAAAGTCAGGTTTACCAAAGCCCCATTTTGCTTTTCAGTTGTATCTTCAGCTGGACTGGGGCCTCTTTTTACTATGTACTAGTATCTCAAATGGATACAAATTGGGGGGGGGGGATTTTTGCCCACATCAGTTGCTGCAAACTGCTGTTGCCTAAGAGGTCATAATGCCTATGACTCTGAATGTTTCTGTGCTGCCACACCTGCCAGGGTGCTTGTGTGTAACGGCTAGCAAGGGTGCCCAGAAGCATCATTCACTTAAGACTTCACTGTGCCTCACAGTCTAGTGAGAGTGCTTGCAGCCAACTACAATCTGTTCTCTGTGACTGGCAGTAGAATAAAGATGCTCCAAACCCTCCTCCCTCCAAAGCGATCACCGCTAACTAAATGCTTGTCTACCCACTGAGCCAAAAGAGTTCAAAGAGGAGCTCTACAGTGTCTGTGAGCAGGCTCTGCTGGATACAAAGAGGGCAGAGTGAAATGAATCCCACAAACCAGCAAATGTTTTTTCATCTAGCTCCAGTAATTCAGGACAGGCTTACTCTTTGGGTTGCTGAACCAAAGACATTGTTTTGTTTAAAGCTCTCTTTCAACATCTCTCTTCCAATGCACCACAAGAAATCTCCCCGTGTTTTAGGCAGCCCCATTTAGCCTTTTTGAATGATACTAAAAGTCCCCATCTAGAAACAACATTGTGGGGTAAGGTGAGGAGAGAAAAAGGGAAGGAGGCTGATACAGAGGACAAGAATATGAAATGCCTTCAGGCCTTAGCCTGAAATATTGCCCCTGTAGCACAGGCTATGGCAGCAGCCACCAAGGCAACAAGTTAGAGAAGGGCTAGTAACTTAGCTACTGAGAAACAGTGTTGAGGTCTTGGAGGCAGAAGTTTGTAGGCTGACAGGTATGCATTGTGAGGAAAGGATTCAAGGCTGAGGCAAGTACTCCTGCAAGCTAGTGAGAGACTCTGGAGCAGACTACGTTTATACCCAACTCTGGCAATGTGAATCTGCCAGGTGAAGGTGCATGAAGATGCCTGAGTGATGTATGGCAGTTTCCAAGGCGCATGTGAAAAACATTTGTTCACATTCCTCAATGTTGTTGCTTTTTCACCCCAAATTGCTCAAAGTCCTTTATGGTGCATACTTTGAGAAACACGGTGCAATCCAGAAGAACATTGATTTTGTGATCTTTTTTGTAGTTAGGAATGAAAAGAGCCAAGAAGTGGCTTAGGAACAGTAAGTTCCTTTTAATTTCTAAACAGTTAGTGGCCAGAGAGCATGTGTTGGTTTTTTTTTTTTTTTTTTTTTTTTTTGTATTTGTTGTTGTTTTGTTCTCTCTGAACAGGTGTTACAAGTAAGATGGGTAAGAAATCTGTTTCAAATAAAAATATAACATTGAAACAAAAAGTAATTGTTTTAAAAATTCAGCCATTTCCAGTGTCCAGCACGTTATTTGGCAACACAGAGATTTCTAGTTGGTTTCCATTTTCTCAACAGTTGCAACTGCTCTCAGAAAGGATTTTACGCAAAAACTGCTTATATGTACAAAAACATCTGTTGTCAGACTTCTGAGCTTTAGTAAAGTAGCATCATTGCCTGAAACCATGTTGTTCTGTTTGTTTCATGTAAGCACAAACTCACCTGAGGGCATAAACAGTGTTGTGAAAGGGCTTCTCAGATCTTTTCTTACATTTCTAGCTTTTAGCATCACAGTTGATAAAACATGACTGATACCTAGAAACTGTTCATACTGACCTTCTGCTTATAAAAATTTCAAATTTTGTTTCCAGGTTCTAATCTTTCTTAAATAACCTGCATTATTTCTCTGAGCTAGCTTCAGGTCCCAGATTCTTTCTTTAAATTAAGTACCAGCCAAGCCTATGGTACATGCACCGCTCCAAGCCCATACAATGAGTACACAGAAACACCAGAATGGAAGGTTTGAAATCTTCATTTTGTTTTTAAGGGAGACTGAAGACTCAAATCCCAGAATTTCAGGAGAAATCAGCTTGAAGGCTAAGGGTGAGATGGTCACTGCTAAGTCTTAGCTAAACTGTCTGTTTGCTTTTTGTCTCTCTCCAGTGCAAAGAACTGGAAGCTATTTCTCTTCTACCAGGTGAGAATGTAGTGATGTTGGCTGAGGAGCTGTTGTGACTGAACACTGAAATGAGCCGTTACTTCATCAAAACTGCCAGCAGAGGATGTTGGCTGATAAATTGTGAGGGCTGGGAAGAGGTATCTTCGGGGATCAGGATTTGGGTAGCACTGTAATGTTCATTCTGCACATCAGAAGGTCCAGACAAGTCAACCCCCAGTGACCCTCATTACGTCCAGTGCCCCTTGTCAAATATAAAACTCATAGTTCTGCATTGCTTTTGCTAATGTCATAATCTTCCATTGCAGGATTTTTCTTATGTAACTAGCAAGCCTATATCAAATATAGGCTTTGTGGCTTGAGATAACCACTCATGATTCCCTTTTTTTTAGCTTCTGTTGGGGTTTTGTGGCTCACCTAAACTCCAAGGGCCATGAACAAAGTATGTGGATATGCAACCACTTGCTGGCAGATTAAACAGCTCTCAGTCAAAAGGATTGTTATTAAAATGAGTTGTTTAGCTTGCAGAAGTGGCTTTCACTCAAGGTGAGCCTGTCCTCTGTGGTCTCTCAAGCTCTCTCTTGTGGGTGAGCTGGAATGCGGCTTTTAAGAGAGATTAACCATGACCCTAACACAGGAAAACGTTCAGAAAGAACAGAAATACCACACTGCACAACAAAGGAGGAAACATACCTTTTGAGCCCATGAAGAAAAGTTCCAAGGCTGAGATTGCGCTTCTTTGATAAGGCCGTAGTCAGCTTGTCAGTGCAGAGCAACAGTGGTTGCAGCCTTCTCTCAAGACAAAATTCAGCCTTTCCAGGTGCCAGGAAGGGCAGTGGAGAAGCAGCTGTGTGACCAAGAAGACAGAGACGGGACTACACTAGCCCACTATGAGTAAGGTTACAAAACCATGCACCCCACCTAACCCTTCTCAGCCAGAGCAGGTCTCCACATGCCAAGTTTGTCGCCTTTGAACTCTAAGCCTTGATGCAGTTTCACAGGCCAAGCGTGTCGTAGCACTGTGCTTGTTTTTCACTGGGGTACTACCTTGCAACTGAAAAGGTGTGCAAAGGCTGTTCCTTAGAAACACCAGTCACCCACCCAAATGAAATACTGATTTGCTAGGTGCATCCTGGCAACGTAATGTATTCACAAGACCTAAGGATAAACATGAATTGAGGCTTCTGGAAAAGGATGTATGTGTTCCTTGCTCTCTAGCCACAATCTGCAAATCTCTTAGATATTCTATAAAATGGAAGATTACTATGCTTTAACTCTTTAGCCAGGGCTGCAGGGCAGAACTGTTGGGAGATTCACCCGAGCTAAATGAGTTTTTCTGTTTCATTGGGGTAGGTGGGTTGTTTGGTTCTGGTAGTTGAGATTGGTTCTTGCACCCTAAGTAATTCACTTTAAAGCTGTGCTATGGTAGGTGTTGGCTCCCCATTATATCATAACTAAAAAAAAGTTTGTACTACAGATGTTACAGGCAAATCGGTTCGAAGAATTTTGCTTTCTGAGCTGAAGTTACTACTAGAAGGCACAGCACAAGACCCTCTGTCCATAAATATGTTACACCCTTGGCACTACTATGAGGAATATACTGAGCAGGACTAGCATTAGCGCGTTATGAACTTACACTTACAAATTAAGAAACATTTTTGCACTCTTGCCTACTGTTACAGGATTCAAATCTAAAATGAGATAGACTCTAAGTGTCTAGGTGATGAACCAAAGAATCTGAGCATGGTGCCAGTGGGGCGTATGGAGTGATTATGAACACATTCATTTGACTAGTACAGACAAAGCCTGCATATAATTGAGGAAGAGAGGGCACCACAACCAAACATCACTGATCCTTATCCTGCCCCCTTCAACTTAGTTTCATAATCAGCACTTACATCACTGAGAGGTTAGAATTATTACACAGGCCTCTCCTGCAGCATTTCAGAATCTCAGACGAGTCCCTGCCTGTAAAGTTCTGCTTTCTGCAAAACAAACAAACAAACTTTCATCCTGCCCTGTGGTTAGCTCAGCATAAGTCAGCAAACTGCCGGTAAAATTCTGGCATTTAGAAATAGCTTAAGCTCAGCCTATTTCTGCCATCAAATCAGTTGTTCTTACAGTTATCTGAAATTCCTTAAAGTACTATTCTTCAGCATGCAGCTGGCACACATTTGGGTATAGTTGCCTGGGGGGGGCGGGGGAGCGGGCGGTAGCCGACCAACCACCCCCCTTGCTGCGCCTAATCCTGCGAACTCGGCCAAGAGAAACCACCGCACGCCACCGCGTGGCCTGCGCAGCTACTGCCCGGGGACCAGGGAGCTCGGCTGCCACACGGAGGTTTTAACGTCAGGCGGGACCGATCCAGAAGGTGGTCGGCAGGGGGTCAGAAACAGCCCACTGAATGACCTCAACAAAGCCATGAAACGTTCACCATTAACACCTTGTTACTCCTGCCTTGGCCTTGCAGCCTGAGCAGCGGCAGAGCCTCAAGCTGCAGAACAGCACCTTTTCAGCACATGTTCAGGGTTCCTCAAGCAGAGCTATAGAGATAGCCCCGCGCTCTCAACAAACATGCACAGCACCCAACACCACCCCTCTCCTCCCCACAGCAGCCTTTGGTAAAGCAGGAAGTTACCTTATTCATTTTACAGTATGTCACACATATTCTCAATTATATGTAAGGCTGGGGATGTTCATGGCACATCTGCCTTATTGCCCGCTGTCAGCACTTGTTAAAGAACTCCATGTGTCAGTGTTTTAAATAAAGCTGATATGCTTACTCATAACTTCATTTACATCTGAATCCATGAACTCATGGTAACAAGGCTACACTGGCTGTCAGTTTTTTGGTGTACGTTAAGTCCTTATCCCTCCTTACTCTCCTTTTTAGGGAAAAGTAAGTCATTAAGAAACCCTTGCCAGAAGCAATTAAGGTATGGTTTGATTAAACATAGTTGAGGGAATTAAAAAACAGGGACAGAGTACAAGTATAACTTCAAGGTCCTTGCTTCTATTTTAAGTAGTAATTTTTGACTTCTCAGTGTTTTGAGACTTTTTAGCTGGGAGATGACAGCTTAAAATCTGCACCACTGAATCATCTCCAAATTTGAAATCATGTTATGTTCAGCATAACTGCTTTTAAGTTACACTTAAACACTGCCTTACTTCCACTGCTGTCATACCTACCAGAAGGCTGGAACTATTAAGTCAGCAACAAGGGACTTTAAATTATCTAACAGAAGTGCATGAGTTCAGACAAAGCATCTTATTTTGTCTGCTACCAGAGACAACTGTGCAATACCTACAAAAGCATGCAGCTTGCTGTTGGAAATCAAAGAAAGGTGCTAGCTAACTTCAGCTGTTACCCCAAAGAGCAAAGTGCCACACATTAAACAAAAAACCTGCCCAAGGACTCCAGTTCAAGGCATGTGATTACAGTCAGCAATTGCTCTAAATCTGGTATGTGACAAAATTTCTGTTTCTGCTATTCTTGAGTTAGAAAAGAAAAACCATGAGGGCTCTAGCTGTGGAAGAGTGTACGGAAGTTACAGCACAGACTGGTAGGTCTGTGAGGTTTATGAAGCTCAGTGCTTAACATACTTTCTCTGTAATCAGCAAAGAAAAGAGAACATCATTCTTCTCAAGCCAAGGTTTAATTCTGAGGTTGGTGACACTGATTTACAAAAGTAAATAAAAAATACATTCTGAGAAACAGTGAGTCCCCTAGTTAACAAGGCAGATGGATTTCACACTCCAAGCAGCCAAGAAAAACTGCTCACCATGAAAATAATGTATGTGGTCTCTCTTAGACACAACCGATGATGGGAAATGTACTGTAGCAGGGCAGAGGAAAGACAAATACTGAAGTGATAAAGATGAGACAAGACAATATGTATTAGATAAGGCTTCCACTCAAACTAATTGAGACATCATGATCAGCAGTTAGATGTAACTACTATTCCGAGCAGTGACCAGGCAGATTACAATGCCCAAAAGAAGTACGTAGCTGTTGAGACAGACCTTACCCCCAGCCTGCTGCTGACATGGCTAAACTTTGCATTATGCTTGGAGCAAACGTGTCTAAATGAATACCAGTAGTACAGAAGGACGGGAGTAGTACGAAAGTTTTCCACATCAGCTGTACCTGGTATCAGAAGCAAAGGCTACCACTTGGAGTACAGCACACAAAGCAGTTTACACAAGTGTATAATCTACAATTTTCATACTGAACATCAATTTTAAAAGCCAAGTATGAACCATTGGCAGGCAGTTTTCATTACTCATTGCTGCAACGGATCTAACCGCCAGTGCTGATCCTGCCTGCCGTTAAGAAGTCTGGCATTCCCTCTTGGGTCCACTCCTCTGGAGAGGAGCCCTTTCAGGGCTCTGTGCTAGAGAGCAGAGCTAAAAACAGTTAAATGAGATAATTAAACAGATAAATGTGCTATTCTGTCACACAAAGGATAAAATACCAGGAATTTATTGCTCTACGTATGCTTAATCCATTAATTTGTCTTACAGTAGTCACAAAGTGCCAAATTGTGTGCTACATTTAACATTTCCTGTATTCCTTTCCAAATGCCATTTTACAGTGGATGTATAAGAGAATGCAGCAGCAGTCACAAAACATGGCTTGAGAGCATCTCCCAAGAGCTTAAAAATAAAGATCTGTGTACAAGCTGAACAAGATGCCAGTTAACAGGTCACTCAGCAACTTTAATAGAAATACCTTCAGTTTTGCAGTGTTAAAATATACAACTCAGACCGAACATTCTCATCCCCACTGTAGTAACAAGATACTTGCAAAGAACAAGAACTATGGTATGTAAATGTCACACGCAGAAACTCCTTTGTTTCTATTCAGAAGCAAAAATTGCTAATTATAAGCAAGGACAGGCCTATTAGGCTAAGGCTGCCAGCCTATATTAAAAATATATACCTCAGAGTTTGGCAGTTGAATTCTATTTACCACTTTGACTTTTTCTTTTTGGTTACGTACAAGTACTCTTCCTCCTCTCCCACCACACACACATTATAAACCCCCTTTTGTTTTTGTTATACCTCTGTATTATTTACAGGACTCCTAAAGATAAAGTACAAACTAGTATGAAATTAATGATAGCTTGCTCTTCAAATATGTATTCCATGGCTAAATAAATACCAAGCCAATCCAACAGTGATCTGGAGTTATGATTCAGAAGCTTGTGTATCTGTGACTCCAGATGTTTTCTCATTAACTCTAAAGGATTCACTTGATCTGTCAACAATATTTGCCTTAGAAGTTGGGGTAGCACTATCCAAGGTGAGGGTAGAGGTCTGTTCTACATTTACAGTAGTGCCAGGGTCAGTGGAAAAGCTTCCAGCTTGAGTAATGGAGGGAAGCAAATCTGTAGGCAGTGTAGATGCCTCTGTGACCAAAGGAAGCAGAGGAACACATTTGGGAGGCATTGGTAGAGGTGTTATTCCCATTAGATTCAGAGGTGGCAAGGAGGGAAGAGATGGCATACCTAAGGGAGGAAAAAAAAAAACCAAACATAGTGAGCTGCTGCATATGGCAGAAAAATCTGCAGAGATTCTGTCTGCTTAAAATTTTTACCTTCTGTAATCTCCTAATTACTCTAGAAAAGGAGGAAGCTTCTTGAGCTTAGTGTGAGCATAATACACATGTAGTGCTGACTGAGCAGGCCAGTTTCAAGCCTTATGCTCTTCAGATTTCAGAACTGAAGAATCACAATAAACTCAAGATTGCTTCCACAGGACTAAGTATTAAATACATTAATGCTGATGATTAGATTTTTCTGGCATTCACTGAAGCTGCCAGAACCAAGAAGCTAACAAGAATAAGGTTCCAATGAACTCCATATAAGCTTCTAAATTCTTTTTGCTTGCTCCAGGATAACCATAATGCTAGTATGAGTACATACTTTTGGCATTCAGAGTGCTTCAGTCTCCTCAGCTAGCATACAGGTAAACACACCTCATATTTTCTTCTACCCATAAAAGTATATACTTTAATTCTTGGCACAGTCTTTTCAGGTCATAAATCAGGTAACAGAAGATGAAACAACTAAATACACACACAGGTTTAGAATTAGTTTATCTAAAGACATATTCTTTATGCCCCTAATCGGGGCACTATTGTCAGCTCCCACCTCAGGCTAACATCCAATTTTTACTCTTCAGGACTCCACCAGATGGCTCTAAATGAAAGTGTTAATCACCAAGAAGAGACCTGCTATTACACTGTTTCAGTTTGCAGAAGCACATACCAGTCTGTATGATTTCTGGAACAATGTGTGGTGCAGGTAAATTAAGTTTGGACAGGTCAGTCAGGTTGGGAAGCCCTGCTGGCAGTGGCATCAGACCTAAGAGAAAAGAGGAAAAGTTACAGCTGAAAACTTAATTATTGTTGGTTGGTTTTTTTCTTTTTTTTTTTTTTTCCCCCCTTACCCTCCTGTTTGAGATTTCATTATAATTTAAAGGGTTTTTTTTATAATGCTTTACATCCTGATTATCATTTGTACACATAAGAATGCAAATTCACCTGAGTTTTCCCTTTTAGGTTGCACAGTGAAAACAGACACCTATTGCAGGAAGTCCAGACTACCAAATACATAATCCCAACCTTTCAGATTTTTCTGAGGAAAGCAGAATCTTATTTCAAGGAATTAGTAGGTTTACATTCCACGTTCTGCTTCTAACAAAGTTAGTTATTTCACCGCAGCACTCCATTCCCAATTTGAATGGCAGAAGATAAAAGGATGAAACACGTTGCATTTCTGATCTCTGATATTATTATTACTTTTTTCTACTTAGTTCCTAACTAGAGTAAAACAAAAATTTTTAAAAAAGGCAAGACAAAGTAACTTTCCAAGTCAGGAAGGAATGAAAATAGAAGAGCAACATATGATAAACATAGCACATGGCTTTCCCTCCTCACTATGTTTGCTATGGAATATCTTCCTGCTCCTGAATTTCCTGTCTTGGAAGGGCTGCATTTCTCCTACTTTTTATTTAGCTCAGAGACAGACAATTCTGAAAGAACATGTTGATACTATGGTAATAAGATGGAGAGAAGAAAAGTCTTAGAGCAAGGCAAGTGTACACAGATTTTTGGTAAGAAACAGTCACTTTTTACCACTCTGTGAATTCATTAGACATGAAGGCTGGCATAACCTGACTCAAAGGGCTTTTAGCTCAGCTACAAGCAACCTTGATTTGAACTTTTTTTAAAAATCTCAAAAAAGCTGAACTTCGCATAAATCCACCCAAATTTTAACCCTCCTATTTAATACTTAAATAATATCACCAGTATAGTACTAAATACTTAAACACTTTCACTAGTATAGCCATGTAAATTGCAAAAAGTATTCTAAGAACTGTCAAAAAAGCAATCATACTATTCAGAGAACAAGCTGAAAGTAAAATTTGTATTTGCAGATTTTGGGGAAGGGGCAGGTAGGGGGCTGGGGAAGAAGAGGCAATCAACAGAAGCTGAACTTGTCAGCAGTTTCCTTAAGCAGTACCGGATTAAAGTTCTCTGCCGTGGTTTGCATGCACTCAGCTCTACTACACATCTTCCATGTTAGAGAGCGCACCTCCGAGCATTCCTCAAAGCTTACGGACATATCTCTCTTTGTCTCACAACATGGAAAACAAACCACAACTTCTTCAGTGTGTTGGAATGCACAACTGAGTCACATACCAGTGCACCAATTACACAGCAAAATCCTATACAACCTTCATCTCACCCACTGCGTAATTCTGGAATACTAGTGCTTGAAGTGGTCATTATTATCAGGAAGTAAACGCACACCATTTTGTAGATGGACTCTTACTTTTGTTATATTAGTTTAGATGACTAAATTCAGAAACAGTAACCGCAACACACAGTTCTATACTGTTAGCCCTCTATTTATACTAGGAAGAATGATCAAGCAGAGTATTGAGAAAGTTTACTAAAACGCCGGTTTTACGGGTGAATGAAACACAGAAATAGGCAAGACGTCCTTTCTAAGATCTTTCCTTTCTCATGATGTTTGAGGGCAAAGGAAAACCTGAAAGCTGTGAAGTCACCTGCAAAAGTATTTCGCAAGGTACAATTTACGAGATATGGAAAGTAACAATATATCAACTCAAGAAATGTTGCAAACAGCAAAGCTAATACCTTCCTGAGAAATCCTGAACACTGCACCTATTGTGCAGGGCGCCCTAAAAAGTAAATGATTGCAAACTTTGTTGCCAGCTCAGTCCTCTATGCTACTAAGGTACTATTTTTGGAGTGTGTGCACATTAATTCTTCACAGAGGTTGCATAGAGATCTTTTAACACAAAATAAGTTGTGTGAAGTAACGCCCTGCTGCTCCACAAAAAGCAGCATAAAAGACAGCACTCTTTCTTTGCTCACTTAAAATCTGTTTCAGAAATGTTTTTTTTTAAAAAAAAAAATTTACCTACCCACCTGGTAATGTAGTTGCTGGGTTAACTGGTGGCACAGAGGCAAGGGATTGACTGACTTGTGACGGCAATAATGGAACTGTTGGAACACCTGGTAGAGTATACAAGAGAACAACATTAATTTTAAGCATACAACAATTCAGCTCTCTTCCTCAAAAAGTACAAATAATTACAGGAGAATATTTGCCTTAAGCATAAAATTTTTATGAAGAAAAACAGTATTCTAAATAATATGCACAGTATTTCTGACAGAAATTGTTTGCAGTTCTTTTGTGAGCAAGCAGGGCACAATTACAGTACTCTAACCTTTGTTGTAGAGAAATGTTTGTGGAAGAAGATTTATTCTTGTCTGCTTTCTATTAAATTGGTAGAAACATCAGTGAATGCAAAAAAGTCAAAAATCCCATTGTTCTGGTTTTGGTCAGAACAGAACTTATTCTCTTCAGCAATTTTACTTCTCAGCTCAGTCTCTTCTAAGTAACTGCACTTTCTGAAGTTAACAGCATATTTTCACAGGCAGTGTCTGCTTTCAACAGACAATTCAATCCCAGTCCACGTGTTCTTGAATCCAGTTCCTAAAACTGATTCCAGTATGGGACTTCCTCAGTGCCTGCCCTACACCATCAGTGGTGACGGTGATGTAATTGACATCAGGGGGTTTGGGTTCAGCACTGGTTTTGTATATATTTCTATGTATTTTACAATTATTTTTTAATTAAAGCTTTTTTTGGCTTTCTTTTCCAATATGTAAGTCTCTCTCCCTTATTCCCTTTTGAAAGGGAGAGGGGTTAACAGAGAGCACCTGTCATTTGTCTACCAGCCAGCCCAACACTAAACCTTGATACTCATGCACTTCAGAAGTCAGCTACCTCCGTACTAACCTGTACTGAGAACATTACTGACAGTAGTTGAAGGTGAACTAATGGAAAGTCCTGAAAGGCTCTGTTCCAGACCAGTTGACCCAGGGGGTAATGTGGCTGAGGGATTAACTGATGACAGCTGAACCTTATTGAAAAGAAAAAGAGTTACATTTTGTTTCCACAAGAACCAATAGAAGAAGAAGAGCAATGTAATGTCACAATCCATTTTCATCAAGCCAAAGAACTGGCTACAACTTACCTCTGCGAAGCCATCTTTGAGTGGGCTGAGAGGTGCACTAGGCAACTGTCCCGAAAGAGAAATTTTCTTTCCCTCTTCAAATGGGCGTGTAGGTATCCTATGCAAATATCCATAACCAATGCCACATCCTAGGCTTTTAAAATATGAACATTTCAAAGTCAGTGAAGTGACTTTACGATTACAGACTCCACATCAAGTAATGCACAAATGACTCAAGATGACAATGTGTTTCAAGATAAGGACTGTACAACTTTTCTATGCAAAAACTCATTGTCTATGGAGAAATATTCAATACAAGACAACAGAAAGGAAATTCTGCAGATTTTAGAAATAAACATTTAGCCCAAAATAAATTTCATTGTTATTTTAAATAAGCATCAGGCATACAGCTTGGAATTCAACTCGCAGTTGTTATTTGCAGTCCTCTGCTCTGGCTAGACTGCAATATTTTAAGAATATACCACAGCTTAATGCAGAAAGCAATTGTTGAACTTTGTGCATTTTTCCACTAGCCCATTTACTGTGTAAATACACAACCCTATTAGTAACTACATCTGATTTTCAAGTAAATATATAATTTATTATAGTAGAAACACCTTTGCTGTAACAACTGCTTTCGCGTCTCTGTGGCAAAGTTAAGCAAGCAGCTTTTAGGCTATTGCTGTAAGAAAGTCATCACATCTCCCTGTAACAGTCTCCTTACCTGCCTTCTCCACCCCAGGCAGAGTTTGGAGTGATCACCACTTCCCGACAATTATCTGTGTCTGTGTTATATACATAAAGTTTTAATGGCTTTGCTTCATGCCTTTCAATAAGGGAAAAGAGATCTTCAGACTGCAAAAAGATAAAAATTAATAAAGGCTTTCTTGTCTTTATTTAACCTTTTCACATTAGAATGAATGACCCTCTACCCAGTCCTAGCTTTCTGTAACCTGAGAACATGTCGCAGTTGTTGCAGCGCTGATGTTTTAACACAAGGCAAACTTTAAAATGTGCTTTGCTAGTGCAACTCAGAAGACATGTGGCAGAACCCAAGTTTCAAATTTGCTATATGAAATACTAATGTTAGAGTACAAAAAACTTTTATCTGACAGAATGAAGGTATTTAAGAGCAGTTTTTATTTCCAGAATTGCATTTAAGCACATGACAGTGCCACAGCTCCGTCCTCTGTCCATTAACTTACTTATTTTTAAATTACTTTTCCACTAGCACTGAACAGAGACAGAACTGGGGATGTTTCAAACAGTCCTGGCACTGCTGTTTTTTTAAATTAAAAAATTAAGACAAAACCACAGAAAAATCGAACCAACAAACAAAATCCACAACACAACACCCCTCCCCCCCCCGCTCTTTTTTTATATGCTTACCTCATTCATGATGGCATCTGCTCCAATAATATAGTCACTATGTGGTCTAAGTCCAGCTAACGCAGCAGGAGAATTTGGTTCCACTTCCTGGTTTTAAGATGGAAAAGTTACAAAACACTACGTCACAGTCAGCATACCAGAACAGTTAGATGTGCATTTCATAGACATTTTGAGTCAGATTGTCATCCAGTCACTCCTTCGTTAGTTCAGTGACTATTTTACTAATTGTGTTGCACACTTGACCAATCTCTTTTGATACCATAACAAGGAAGTGGGTATTGTGCAAAACCACTGATTTAAGTACGGGATTTGATAATATACTCACAGACATGCAGTTCAAAAGTCTTTCCAAACCAAAAATCAATGAAAAGAAGAAGATACCAATTTTATCTAAAGGCTTGTGTACCCCCCTTGAAAGTTACTTTTCAGTAAAATGATGAAAAATTAAACAGTAAGCAACAGTAAAAAAAATACTTGGCAAGTCCGCACGTACCAAAACATGCCATACATTTTCATTGGCCCCATCAAAGCTGCAGAAACGGATGCTCACACCCAGCAGGCCCTGTCCACCCCACATGTTGCTGGGGGTCACCGATGTTTCTCTCAGTTCCAGAGTTTTGCTGCTGTACACTAGCATTTTTACAGGTTTTTCAACATTTGCTTTCAACAGGTCCTTGAGGGTGTCGTTGTCTTTATTCTGCAAATGTTCAAACAAGAGCTTGGTTTAGTGTCAACAGCAAGCATGCAGTTCAATAGCACCACCTTGTTTCCAAGGTCCTGTGAACCCCACTGCACTACCAGAACACGTATCTGCAGCTATTTTATAACAAGCTTCCAGTCCCCTCACAATTCAAGCACACAATTCCAGCAAGAACCTAGGATTTCAAAGTAACAGGTCATGCTTTCCAAACACAAAAGTGTGTTAATTCAACCAGTGACACAATGTGCCTTGCAGCTTTCCAGAGGCTTTCTTGAATCCGGTACTCGTGAAATAGCTTAACCATGGCTGTTCTTTTCCATTGCTATGATGGTTTCTTGTCTCACCACACCTCTGCTTGAAAACATTCTTGATTCCTGCCCAGCTAACAACTTTGACAACCGTCCTTTCAATCAATCATCTGTTTTGACTGAAATGAGTTTGCAAGTTCTCAGACAAGCAGTTTTACAGAGAGAACTAGGGGAGCACTAACACAAGCAGCTACCAGTGGGTGAGTAGGTATAACTATCTTCTGCTGGCACAAATGCCTGCAAAGAGCATATCTGTCTGTATTTTTTTATCCAGCTACATTTTTGATAGACTTATAACTACAGAGTAAAGGAAATTAATTTCTGATGCAGTTAGGCTTTCTCATTTTCAACTATGGAGAAACATTGTATGTAAATTTAAATAAAACAAATGCATTGGTTTACCTGTAACAATAAGATACTCAACACACTGCCTATATGCAGAGTTATAAAATAGCAACAACACTTACCAATCTAGAACCATTAATGGACACAATAAAATCAAAGAATGGCTCCAATCCAGCTCTATGCCCCGGTGAGTTTTCCTGTACCTGGCAAAGTTAAATAAGAATTTAGCAAAAGTGTACCAATGCTCACTCACAGATCATAATTATATTTCTATTCATGCAAAGTGTAGTTCTAGAAGCTAATGATGTTTGTATGTATTATTTTTAAGTGTTCAAATCTAGTCTTTTGGACCAAAAAAAAATCTCTCCCTTCAAAAAGAGCAAACTAAACAAAACAGAGGAATATTTAAAAAGAATCAGAACTTTATAAATTATCAAACAATGACACAACAGCAGACACTCTCTGGGACAAGCACTGTTTAACAGCTGCAGTAGATAAACTGTGGATATTTATTTCAGTAAAGGTGTTACTACCAAAGGACAAGCTTAATGAATCCTGGAAAAGTTGGTTAAAAAGCAATATTTTTCCACAGAAGTACCAACATTGGGCCTTGCTTTTTATCTTACACTTACTAGGGGAAAAGGGGTCACATCTGCATAAGCTCAGGTTGTTATATCATGACTAACCACCACCTGTTGACATTCTTGAGACAGAGGACATCTGTAAAACCCATGATTCATTACCACATTAACAGGCTGCAAGACAAAGGACACGTGCACTTTGGGAGCCATGGCAGCTCAAATAATTCAACTACTCCACCAGGACAAGGCCTAAGTATTGGATACATATAGCTCCCAGAAGCTTAAAGTATGCTTTTAAACTTCAAACTGAGAAATGTTTTGCTGGTGTTTGTATTTTCAGCATTACGTGCATCGCTGACAGAAAAAAACAGCTCCAATATGGCTATTTTTTTTACAGGGATTTTTCCTACAGTATTTGTAGTAAAGACTATCTATTTGTAAGCTGATTCATTTTACGAGTTGGCTTTTCCTTTTGTGCTACATTCATCTTCCATAAAGATGTAAAAAGCATTACCTGTGGTTTCCTGCATGACATGTTATTCCATCTGACAGAACTGATACAAATTTGCTAGTTTGCTGAATAGAAGTCTGATTCTTCAGGAATTGAGTTCCTCTAACACGACTCACTCAGAACAAAATATACGGGAAAAAAAAAGCTTGACTAACACTAGAACTGTCCTCTTTGAGTCTATTTCTGCCACGCTCATTCACAAAATCAGAGCTTGGAAAAAACTCAGACTACTTGAGGGTAGCTTTCTGTAACAACTGCTAGAAACTTAGAACATTAGTGTCACAACCTAAACATTCATTAAAGAAAAAAATAACCCAGAATCATTAGTTCCAGAATCACATCACACACCAATTGACATCTAAGATTTGTAAAGCAGCAAAATAGAATTAAACCAATGTTATCCTAAAGTAATAAAAATCACTGAGGCAGCAATAACATCCTCAAACCCCATATTTGTAGTTTCTAACTAGAATTTGAAGGGTGTCTGCAGAAGCGTCTCTTCAAGATGCCTGTATGTTCCTCGGAAATTTCCTACAACTCGGGGTACAGATATTCTCCTCCTCTGCCAAGTGTTAACTGCATGGAACCACAGCTCTTAAACCCCAAAGCAAACTGCAGTCCCACTAGCTAGATCCAAACTAGTACCTGCATGTTACCCAGTCTCTCACTTCAAGATGCCTCCTGCCCAGAATAACTGGAGATGAGATAGCAAGCTGGGTAACAGGGTAAAAGTACAAGCTATAAGCTCCATGTAGCAGACCTGCTGACACTAGCTGCACAGAAGCTCCTGGGCACAATGTGGATGTTGCTTTTACATTAGTGGACTGTTCCCAGAGCTCACTTTCAACTTTAGATATTAGAACTTTCAGTAATGCAGAGCTGCCTCAGAACAACCTCCACAAAAAGAAATTTTAGCCTCTGTGGCTTTTCTCATAAGCTAAAATGCACTAAACAAATTACTCTTCTTAAACGCAGAAAGCATTTACTTACTAAGTGGAGTACTTGAGATCTTCCTGACAAAGAAAGGTTAAAAAAAAGTTCCATGAATTAGAGAACTCAGATTTCCTATGGACAGGATCCATAACTGCTTTGTCAGGCTTGATGTTTCTCTTGTAATTAGAGTAATTCAAAACACCCTCTCCTCTGATGTGGTTTTCCTAGTAGTGAATAAGCTTGTGCTGTTTGTTGCTCTCCCCTCAGTTTAGGGAGGTGACATGAAAATACTTTAATAGCCTCTCTCATTCCACCACCCACTGCATGTGACATATAGGAACTTCATTTTGTATTTTTAATAAGCCTGGCATAAAAGCTTTATACCAAAATTCACTCAGCAAATGGTTTCAGAATTTATTGGGAAAATAAGAATTTTAAAGACAGAACATGGCTTTCTAAACCTTGTCATCAAAGATCAGCAAATCCAGCCAACTGATAGATTTATGCAGACAACACATCAGGTTGTTAGGACTGGATGTGTGTCACGGCTTTGAAATGACAAAAAGCCAGACTTCATTCAGACAGCAGGACAGCTGCAAAAGCAGTCCTGATATGGTTTGCTCTTTATTCAGAGATTTTGCTCCGTTTCCAAACGAACTTCTTAAAATCAAACAACAAAACTTCTACACCCTGCCACAACATCCCTCCCCATGACCTCTCATAGATTATATCCTGAACACTGTGAACCAACAGTGACCAATGTTCAATAAGGTAATCTTTTAAAATTAGAAGGATGTAAGTTCAGCATCCATCAATGTCAAGCTTGTTGACACCTGAGATGTACAGATTTGGTATTCTATGTAAATTATTTATAGTCTGCCCCAAACTGGTGAAGGGACTGCAATAGTTTCCAAGTTCTGAATGATCAGAACACAGAAAGTATCTTCTTGAACACCTTCCCCCATATCCATCACAATCCTGAATAACTCTGCATAGTTTGTTTCTAGGTGGGTGTGTAAAAACTATGAGGGAGCTGTATCTAAAAGAAATCAAGCTCTTACAGTTGCATCGATCATACACATACCTCAAACACGTAGCTCCATCCCTTCTGTCACCACATCTCCTCATGCTGCCACACAAAGATACAGACACAAAAACTTCCCTATTTCCCTAGCTTGTTTGGGGCCAGCATCACAGATGGAAATGCATTTTTATGCCTTGCAGTCCCAGAAATGCAAAAGAGAAGTTCCAAGCTCATTTCACATGTAAAGTCTCCTCCTTAAAGAAGCGATATACTCAGTCCTGCAAAACAATCACACCAACCTGACAGTTTTTATGCTACACCCACTTATTTGTAATCAGCTGCCTGCACAATTCATCACCATCACACAGTGCCCAACACACAACAGTGCTCTTTGCTCAAAGCTCTGTGGCCATGGTTCTCCTCCAGGAACAACAGCAACAAAAAATAACCAGGGACCTTAAGAAATACAAGGGCACAAAAGCCTTCTTATTGATGTTTTTTAAAGATTCCACGTGTACATAAACTCTCGGCCTCCTGAGCAACCTGGCTTTGTGCAGCTTTGCTGTATGCCCCAAGCAGATATTCAGCCTTTGTAATTGAATAAGGATGAGAAATAAAGTAATAGCATTTACAACAGGTGCTACTGCAGGCAAGATACCATACACAACAGCTTGGGAAGCCTAATTCTCTCAAAGCCAGCTGTTACTTCAGACATGCAAGTTACAGGCACCTGTGAGTAAATGCCATGTCTTTCTAACAGTAGAGGAAAACAGTGGAGCAGACTACATGGAGAAGCTGTGGGACTGCCACCACCAGAGCTTTTTAAGAGCAAGTGAAGAAAACCTCCATCAAGACTGCTGAAATCAGAAGAGGGCAGTTCTGCTCTTTCAGCCTCGTACAAATGCTGCAGGACTTCAGTTTCTCACCGAGGTGACAGCAGGGCTCCTGAGCACAGAGATAACACACATTACTTCACTTTTACTACACTGTCAAGAACTAAACAGGGAAAAGGTTTCAAAGTCAAGACACTAGTTTTAATCTGCATTACTAAGGAGACTCATTTTTTTGTAAACAAAGTTCCTCTTTGATGAACTCCTTCCCCAACACTATCACTCTATGCCTACACAGCATATATTGTACATTCCACATTATAATAAGGCTATTCAACAACAGCCACAAATTTAAGCCTCCAGCAAGCAGTGCTACTGTAGGAATTAGACATGGAAATCCTAGTTTTCAGAGACAGATGAAGGCTCTCACCACTCTTGAAAGTCCGATAACTTATAATAGTGTTCACTTAAAGCTTACCTTCAAGTGCTAATGACGCAACTTTCCAAGAGCAGAAGCTCTGAAGCCTTCCCACACCCCCTAAAATGCTTCCTTATATTTGTTTTATCAACAAAATGCTCAAAGCAGGAGTTTTGTAGTTCTTCCACTCTAACTGTTAATAAAATTTCATTATGTATCATATACAAGGAATTCCTGTTAGGTCTAACAGAATCCATTTTGTATCAGCCACCTTAACATATTAGACAGTATAACTGTATTGAATTTCCTTATGAAATGCCCATTTTTCAAGAGAAAAACCTTTGTAAGTTTTTTTGTAAGAAAATAGATTCCTTATACATGGTATCAAAATTTTCAATTGATAATTAACCGTAAAAATACTGAGAACTTAACTCGAAGTTTTAAAGTGTGACTCTCTTTCAAAAAATAAGTCAGCTCATTATGGCAACACATTTGTTTCTCTACTACAACCACAACACAAGTAAAAGTTTGAAATCCCAACTTTGGGCAGCACCATGCAGTGACTTTTAGGGAGAACAGCACATAACAGCACCATACAAATCTCTTGCAGATATTCTTAGTTAGAATCATTTAGGCTGGAAAAGACCAACTGAGCCCAACCATTAACCCAGCACTGCCAAACCCACCACTAAACCATATCCCTCAGCACCACAGCTACACATCTTTTAAAAACCTCCAGGGAAGGTGACACATCCACTTCCCTGGGCAACCTGTTCCAGTGCTTAATAACCCTTCTGGTGAGGAAATTTTTCCTAATATCCAACCTAAACCTCCCCTGGCACAACTTGAAGCCATTTTCTTGTCTTATCACTTGTTACCTAGGAGAAAAGTCCAATTCCCAGCTTGCTACAACCTCCTTTCAGGTAGTTGTAGAGGACAGTAAAGTCTCTCCCCTGAGCCTCCTTTCCTCCAGGCTAAACAATCCCAGTTCCTTCAGCTGCTCCTCTTAGGACTTGTTCTCTAGACCCTTCATCGCCTTCACTGCCCTTCTCTGGACAAGGTCCAGCATCGCAGTGTCCTTCCTGTAGAGAGCGCCCCTGAAACTCAACACAGTACTCAAGGTGTGGCCTTACCAGGCCCCAGTACAAAGCGACAATCGCTTCCCTAGTCCTGCTGGCCATGCTATTTCTGATACAAGCCAGGATGCTGTTGGCCTTGGCCACCTGGGCGCACTGTTGGCTCATATTCAGGTGGCTGTTGACCAGAACCCCCAAGTCCTTTTCCACCAGGTAACTTTCCAGACCCTCTTCCCCAAGACCGTAGTGTTGCAGGGGCTGGTTGTGACATTATCTGTTAGTTGAAGAAACTGCCAAGTCATCACAGCAGCCTGAACAAGCTATAGCATTTTCACATTGATGAAAAAGGAAGTTATTCAAACTTTTCCTTCATTTTGATTTGAAGAGCAGAAACAAATGCATACTGTGCAATACAGTCAGACAGTTGCTCTAATCACCCACACAACTTATGTTAAAGGAAACTTTGCACGAAAAAAACAGTGGAGAAAATTCCTGGAGTTAAATAGCATTGCATGCTATCAGCCTAGGAGATACACATTAAAAGAAAGATTTATGAACACATTACATGAATCAGTAAATATAAATCTAACAGAAAAGCAAATATGATGAATAAAAATGTATTTCAAAGAATTGTTTCAAACAAATGACTGATGATTAGGTCTACCTGTGAAGCAACTAGGGCAACAAAACGGTCTGTAACTTTCTCTCCCTCTTACAAAACCTTACATTTCAGTGCCTAGAAAACTCACCAGTGCAACCCACAGTAACTTTTCCTGTCAAGTATGCCCATGAGGAAATTGCTTTCCTTCAGCAGCTCTTCAGTCTTGGAGTGTTCCTACTTCTTGTTACAAGCGTACCAGTAACAAAGCTCACAATGAAAGCGATACTGCATTGAGTATTAGCAGGAGCAGACAGACAGATTTAAGTGATCTGCAACAATTACAACAGAATTTAATGACAGTGTTGTTCACTTGCTGTATGTACTTTGCTCCTTTTTGAGGAGCAAGAGACTTGGTACCAGTTTTGTAGGGAGGCAGCATATAGTCTGCAAGTCTCACTGTAAGAAACCTGTGACATGCAACTGTCTCAGTTTGCTCATGACTCTGGCAACTTGCACTGGGCTCCCAAGGTCATTCTGAACAACGTTAACTCATTTGTTTCATGGCTTTTAGAGACATTTTTCATCATCTGCCCTACCCAAATTCTTCCAATAATTCAAAAGATTATTTCTCTAGTTTTCCAACAACTAATGAAATATTAAAAACAACCACTATATCCTATTTACAGAAGTTTGGCATTATCAAAGAAATCTGACCTTATCTTAATTGGATCTTTAATACTAAAAGAATGATGCTATTTTTGTTTGACTATTCTCCTTTATCTGATTAAAATACAGAGCTCAGAAGAAAGTCTGGTTGAGAGTATATTAGAAGAAAATAGCATCATTGCTCAACCCCAAGGTCTACCCAAGTCAGTCCACCCCGAGAGAGCATTTGTGCAGAGCTCCTCAAGGAGCATGAGCCAAACATGCTTGTCTGTAACAAAATTACTACATTGGAAAAACTATAAAGGCAAAGTCTAGTCATTTGTATGGCATATGCATTTCAAGACATACATTCCGAATTGTAGCCATGAAACTTCTGAATTTTCTTCTACTCTGAATCTATACTTTGAACTACAATTACTTCCAATAAGCACAGGCTTAATTCCTGTTAGACTGGAATCACAATACAATTTAAGATGCCTGTCCACAGGAGAAAAAAAAAAAAAAAAATTGTTCACTGTTGTGGCACCTGAAGGTATCAGCAAGATAAGGCAGTGAAAAACAGAGACATCAGCCAGTTTAAGACAACAGGCTGGTCCTTTCCTGCTGTTAAAGTAAACATGGCCATCCCCTCAGAAATCACCTTCTTTAACGTGCACCTACCAATTACATCTACAAAGACTAGCAAACAAGCACTGTTGCTTCAAGTCAGAGAGGAAACATTACAACCAAAAGGTGCCTAAATGAAAACAAAAGGCATCAGATTCAAGCAAGATTACAAGAAAGAATATATTATACTTGATAAAAGAGATGCATCCCAATTCACCAACATGCTTTCATCAAACAGTATGAATTGAAAAATCGAACACAACTGATAAGTACTAACTGATTTTATAGCCCTCAAAAGTAAAAAGCACATATTTACACCATAGTATGCTAAAAGATATCTGCTGCTTGTAACAAACGGCAAAAGTGGGTTTTGTGGGGGAAAAGGAAAACACAAAAAAGACTGTCATACACCAGCAATATTGGATCGTTATATATTAGTAGCATTAGAAGTGAAAAAGAAAGATTATGACTTTAGCCTATAGGCAAATTTTAACAGAGAAACTATTGGATTTGATCAAAACATGAGTGTTTGCTTCTCAAAAGTATTACAGCAGCATTTTTAGCACTTGTAAGAGGATCCCTGCTTTGTTTGGTTGTTTTTTTTCCACTGTAGTTTTCCACATACTGTTGAAGCTCACTGCTAGCAAGCTAAGCCACAGAATAAAGTACCAATTCATACGAGTTGAGGTCTTCTGTACTTTCACATCTAAAACGTGGGGATAGCTCCAGTCAGGGAGCTGATTTGAGAAGGTTTGACGCATATTAAAAAAAAAAAAATAGCCCTGGTAAGCGCACTCTCACCCTAGCTGCAGTAGCAAAAGAGCTGTGCTGTGGGAAATGCTACTAGTAGCTCTGGCAAAGTTACTGTATCACCCAGTGCATCAGAGTGAAGGACACAACCCAGGTCCGGTTGTGCTCACTGAAGATGAAACACGTGCTGAATAAAGGACTTCATAAGGCCTTCAACACAGCCTATCGAAATACTTTGCTGCACACAAAACCAAAGTGTTGCCTCCATAGTGCTTAAAAAACTATGTAAATGTGAAAAATAGCAGCACTGCCTTTGCCATGGACGCGGTTCTGGCCGGTGTGACGCCTGACACTTACACACCCCGACCCAACGTCTCTGCAACTGCTGCTGAGGAGCGAAACTACTGCAGCTCAGAACCCGACAAGCCCGGCGCGTAG